>NW_026086815.1:0-112841 GCF_022539395.1 Myiozetetes cayanensis | reverse complement strand
AAATCCAGATAATTCAACCACTTAACTTTAGGACTTCACTGAGTTTTAGAGCCTTGTTGGAAAACTAAGATAATTTAGCTCCTTACTTTAGGACTTCAGTGAATTTAAAGCCTTGTTGGGAAAAATGATGCTTTGCACGACCCCAGCATTTCAGGCAGCCCCAAACCACGTAGGATACAAATAATGGGTTATAATTAAAAATATTCCAGATAATTCAGCTTCTTGGCCGCTGAATTTTGGAGTCTTGCTGGAAAACTACGATAATTGAGCTCCCTCCTTTAGAACTTCACTAAATTTAAGAGACCTGTTGGAAAAAACGCTCCTTTTCCAGGACCCCAGTGTTTTGGGCAGTCCTGAGCCCTCATGGGGTGCAAATAATGGGTTATAATCTAAAAAATCCAAATAATTCAGCTACTTAACTTTAGGACTTCACTGAGTTTTAGAGCCTTGTTGGAAAACTAAGATAATTGAGCTCCTTCCTTTAGCACTTCACTAAATTTTGGAAACCTGTTGGAAAAAACACCCCTTTCCAGGACCCCAGTGTTTTGGGCAGCCCTGAGTCCTCATGGGGTGCAAATAATGGGTTCTAACCTAAAAAATGCAGATAATTGAGCTCCTTCCTTTAGGACTTCACTAAATTTTAGGGCCTTGTTGGAAAAATTATGCTTTACAGGACCCCAGTGTTTTGGGCAGTCCTGAGCCCTCATGGGGTGCAAATAATGGGTTATAATCTAAAAAAATCCAGATAATTCAGCTACTTAACTTTAGGAACTTCACTGAGTTTTAGAGCCCTGTTGGAAAAAACGCTCCTTTTCCAGGACCCCAGCGTTTTGGGCAGCCCCGAGCCAGGTGGGATACAAATAATGGGTTATAATCTAAAAAGTCCAGATAATTTAGCTATTTAACTTTAGGACTTCACTGAGTTTTAGAGCCTTGTTGGAAAACTAAGATAATTTAGCTCCTTACTTTAGGACTTCAGGGAATTTTAGACCTTGTTGGGAAAAATGATGCTTTGCAGGACCCCAGTGTTTCAGGCAGCCCCAAACCATGTAGGATACAAATAATGGGTTATGATTAAAAATAATCCAGATAATTGAGCTTCTTGGCTGCTGAATTTTGGAGTCTTGCTGGAAAACTACGATAATTGAGCTCCCTCCTTTAGAACTTCACTAAATTTAAGAGACCTGTTGGAAAAAACACTGCTTTTCCAGGACCCCAGCGTTTTGGGCAGTCCTGAGCCCTCATGGGGTGCAAATAATGGGTTATAATCTAAAAAAATCCAGATAATTCAGCTACTTAACTTTAGGACTTCACTGAGTTTTGGAGCCCTGGTGGGAAAAATGGTGCTTTACAGGACCCCAAGATTTCAGGTAGCCCCGAGCCAGGTGGGATACAAATAATGAGTTATGATCCAAAAAATCCAGATAATTTAGCTACTTAACTTTAGAACTTCACTAAATTTTAGAGCCTTGTTGGAAAACTAAGATAATTGAGCTCCTTCCTTTAGGACTTCACTAAATTTTAGAGGCTTGTTGGAAAAAATGCCCATTTCCAGGACCCCAGTGTTTTGGGCAGCCTTGAACCAGGTGGGATACAAATAATGGGTTCTAATCTAAAAAATCCAGATAATTGAGCTCCTTCCTTTAGGACTTCACTAAATTTAAGAGACCTGTTGGAAAAAATTATGGTTTCCAGGACCCCAGTGTTTTGGGCAGTCCTGAGCCCTCATGGGGTGCAAATAATGGGTTATAATTAAAAATAATCCAGATAATTCAGCCACTTAACTTTAGGACTTCACTGAGTTTTAGAGCCCTGTTGGAAAAAACGCTGCTTTTCCAGGACCCCAGTGTTTTGGGCAGCCCCGAAAAACACAAATAGTGGGTTCTAATCTGAAAAACTTAAAATAATTCAGCCACTTAACTTTAGGACTTCACTAAATTTTAGAAGCCTGTTGGAAAAAACGCTGCTTTTCCAGGACCCCAGTGTTTTGGGCAGCCCTGAGCCATGTGGGGTACAAATAATGGGTTCTAGTCTAAAAAATCCAGATAATTGAGCTCCTTCCTTTAGAACTTCACTAAATTTTAGAGACTTGTTGGAAAAAATTATGGTTTCCAGGACCCCAGTGTTTTGGGCAGTCCTGAGCCCTCATGGGGTGTAAATAATGGGTTATAATCTAAAAAAATCCAGATAATTCAGCTACTTAACATTAGGACTTCACTGAGTTTTAGAGCCCTGTTGGGAAAAATGATGCTTTACAGGACCCCAATGTTTCAGGCAGCCCCAAACTGTGTGGGATACAAATAATGGGTTATAATCTGAAAAATCCAGATAATTTAGCTACTTAACTTTAGGACTTCACTGAATTTTTGGGCCTTGTTGGAAAAAATTATGGTTTCCAGGAGCCCAGCGTTTCGGGCAGTCCTGAGCCACGTGGTGTGCAAATAATGGGTTATAATCTAAAAAATCCAGATAATTGAGCTCCTTCCTTTAGGACTTCACTAAATTTTAGAGGCCTGTTGGAAAAAACTCTCCTTTTCCAGGACCCCAGCGTTTCGGGCAGCCCCGGAAATGCAAATAGTGAGTTCTAATCTGAAAAACTTAAAATAATTCAGCCACTTAACTTTGGAACTTCACTGAGTTTTAGAGCCCTGTTGGGAAAAATGATGCTTTGCAGGACCCCAAGATTTCAGGCAGCCCCAAACATGTAGGATACAAATAATGGGTTCTAATCTGAAAAACCCAGATAACTGAGCTCCTTCCTTTAGGACTTCACTAAATTTTAGAGACCTGTTGGAAAAAATTATGGTTTCCAGGACCCCAGTGTTTCGGGCAGCCCGAGCTGTATGGGACGCCAATAACGGGTTATAATCTGAAAAACTTAAAATAATTCAGCCACTTAACTTTGGAACTTCACTGAGTTTTAGAGCCCTGTTGGGAGAAATGATGCTTTGCAGGACCCCAGCGTTTCGGGCAGCCCAAAAAACGCAAATAGCGGGTTCTAATCTGAAAAACCCAGATAATTCAGCCCCTTGGCCACCAAATTTCGGAGCCCTGCCAGACGAGCTGCCCCCCTTTCCCCCCTCCCCGTGTGCCTGGGCTGCGTTATGAGTGCCCCCTGTGTGTCCCCCTCCCCACCAGCAGACCCCTACGTGAAGGTGAACGTCTACTACGGCCGCAAGCGCATCGCCAAGAAGAAGACGCACGTCAAGAAGTGCACCCTGAACCCCGTCTTCAACGAGTCCTTCATCTACGACGTGCCGGCCGAGCTGCTGCCCGACGTCAGCATCGAGTTCCTGGTCATCGACTTCGACCGCACCACCAAGAACGAGGTGGTGGGGAGGCTGATCCTGGGCGCGCACAGCGGGACGGCGGCGGGCGCCGAGCACTGGCGCGAGGTTTGCGACAGCCCCAGGAAAGCGGTGGCCAAGTGGCACAGCCTGAGCGAGTACTAAAATCACAAAAAAAAATAACACAAAAAAACCACAAAACAACAAAAAAAAAATAAGCAGAGACCCACCCGCTCCACTCCTTTATCCCTTCCCCTCCCCACCCGTTAAGCCCGCCTAGGACAGGACTTTTAAACCCTTTTTATTTTGGTGGTTTTAGCTGTAGGACTAAAAAATGAAAAACAACACAACTTTTCGTCCGGCGAGGTCGGTTCTCTTTTAGTGATGTGGGGTTTCTTTTTCTTTCTCTCTTTCTTTCTTATATTTTTTTTTTTTTTTGCAGGGCACTAAAAAAAAAATAAATAAATATATATAATTAAGAAAGGGCGTTAAGCGACACACACAAAAACGAAACAAAACAAAGAAAAAAAGACAAAAAAAAAAAGAAAAAAAAAGGAAAAAAAAAAAAGAGGTACCACAGATATATATAACAGTGTAACCACGCTATTGCATGCCTAATAAAAACTGAAATTAGTAGAACTGCCAGTATCAAGCTGCAGGTTTTAATACAATTATCTGTCACTATGGAAGTCGTGTTCGTGCCGAGCTGTCTCTGCTGGTTTTCACCAAGACTGGCCTGTCTTTATTAGGCTTCTCCCCCTCCTTTTTTCCCCCTCCCTCCTCCCACAATTTCTGGGTTCTGCTGTTTGACCTCTGGTTTCTTGTTGGTTTTCCTGCCCGCGGGTTCCGTTCCGTGCCGGGAGCCCCAGCCCCGCTTCAGGGCGAGCTGGGGGTGGGAATTCTGCACTGGCACGAGAGGAGAACACAGGGAAGATGGCACTGGCCTGCAGGGAAGAAGCAGTTCTGTTGTCAGGCACTGAAATCCTCGGGTTTTTGGGGAGCTGGAAGGTCACGACAGCCCCAAGAGTCGCCTCTCGAATCCCAACTCCAGCCGCTCCCGCTGCTTTTGCCACGTGCAAAGTCCCACAGGATTCCAAAAATCTGCCTGGATTTGGGTTTTATTGGACCCCCCCTGTGCGTTTCCCAAGGTGAGGAAAACCCTCCAGTGTTTAAATCCTGGAATTCCTGGCTGATGAATTCTGTCCCAGGCTGGGATGGGAAGGGGAAGAGCTCTGTGTGTCAGAGAGGATTCCAAAGCTTCCCTTCACCCACCCCCCTCGAGTCAGCTGGTGAAAGAGGAGATAAAAGGTCATAATTCATGACCCAGCAGCAAATAATTGGTGGCAAAAAAAAAAATTAAAAATAATAATCCCTTCTAAGGACCCTGCAAGTGGAAACACGGAGCGAGTTTGCCGAGAGGCTGCTGGGGGAAGATTCCCGGGATTTCAGGCAGCCCCTGGGATGCAAACCATGGGCTGGGATTTAAAAACAAACAAAAAATAAAATTAAGATAATTTAGCTCCTTTTAGAGCCCTGTGGGGAAAATGAACCTTTCCAGCTCCGTGCTCGGGACTGAGCCAGTCCCTCCCAGTCCCTCCCAGTCCCTCCCAGTCCCTCCCAGTGAAGCAGCAGCTTCCCAAGGAATTCCTTCTGGAGAGCTGAGCTCTTCCTCGCTCCCAGGTGATGGGGAGGCTGCAGATTTATTATTTCTCAGCCCTGGCACAGGCACAGCACGGACTTTACTCCTCCTTTACTGCCTTTCTGCCTGAGAGGGGAGAGTCGTTTTTTTTAATCTTAAAAATCTTCCCAGCTCTTGGTGGCCCAGGGAAGGAATTCCCTCCCTCCCTCCATCCCCTTTGGAAGTGGCTGCAGATCCGTTTAAATCCTTGTGGGTTTTGGGGTTCTTTTCGTTTCGTTTTGGTTTGTTTTGGTTTTGTTTGGGTTTTGTTTTTGCGCTAAACGATCGCGTTGCTGAAATTTGGCGACGGCCACGAACTTTCCCTCTCCAAACATGCTTTCCAACACCGCCCCCCCCCAAAAAAAAACACACAAAAAACAAACAATCTGACCGGGACCTTAAAAAAAACAAGGGAATTTCCCCCCTCCCATCTCCCCCCCTCGGTGTGAAAAGCATGTGCAAGCCTAGAGGATTCCTTTAGTTGCAAAGGAAAAGATGAATTTCTTGTCAAGGAAACATGCTCAGGGTAAATAGATTTAGGCTGTCGGGCAGGTAGGAGTAGCTCCACCACTCTTCCGGAATAATAGGAGACTGAAGATGTGCAGATATATATATATATTTTTTTGAGACGTAAAATGGACAGTAAGTGACAGCAGAGTTCACTGTATAAAAAAAAAAAAAATCTCCCGGGTGTGGTTTATTCTTTACCTTGTGTCTTCTATCGTAAAATGGACAGTTACAACTTTGTGTGGGGAAAAAAAAAAACCACAAAAAAATTAAAAAACACCAAAAAAATTAAAAAAAAAAGGATAGGAAAAAGAAAAAAAATTAAAAAAAAAAAAAAGGAAAAAAAGTAACTCTCAAACCTGTGTGCGACTGCATAACGCTATCAGCTAACCTACATCCTGTAACGCTACCTTGTATGTTGGATTTGTTTGACGCACATCGAGGCGTGCAAATAAAAAAACTAAATCACTTTACCCCGCTCTGCCCGAGCTGCTTCGTGCTGAGGGGTGGGAAAAAAAAAACCAAACTGAGCCCTCCGGGGGCTGAAAAAACCTCGGGGTGCCGGGAAATGGGGGGGAAAAAAAAAACCTGAGCCCTCCTGGGGGCTGAAAAAACCTCGGGATGCCGGGAAATGGGGGGGAAAATTGAAGTGTGGGGTGGGGAGGGGGAGTTTTTGGGGTCGCCGTGGCCTGGGGGGAGGAGGGAGATCATTCCCGAGGGCTCGGAGCGACGGGACGAGGGGGAGCGGCTTCCAGGTGGAGGAGGGAAGGTTTAAATCGGATTTAAATGGCCTGGCGCGGGTTATTCCCCGTCCCGAGGCACCCAGGACAGGGGGAGGTGGCTCTGCCAGTGGGAATAAAATGATTTTTGAGGCCCCTCCCCACCACGATCCTCCGACAACACCGGCGTTCCATTCCTTATTCCAGCACCGTCTGCCATCCCATGAAAGCCTCAGCCCGTCCCAAAACTCCGGCTATAAATTGCTGTAAATGGATGTAAATGGATGTAAAAGGATGTAAATGGATGTCCGCGGGCGATGAATTCATTGGCTCAATCCAAGTTGGGGGGGGAAGGTAGAAAAACAAAAGAAAAGGACATAAAAAGGAGCCGCTTCACTCCGGAATTCGCAATCCAGGGGCATTCCCGGCTCCCTCGGCCGAACCCGAATCCTCCAGGCACATTTTCCTCCGGGATGCGGCTCCCGGGGTTTGTTTTCCCGCAGCTGCCCCGTCAGCACCACCCAGAGCCGGGCACAGAGCCCGGCTTTGGAAAACCCAACAGCGCCGGGCTGGGTTTCCCCAGCAACAAACTCTGCCAGGGCCTTTCTTCCCTCTTTTTTTTTAAATTTATTTATTTATTTTGGGGAGCTTCCCAAGCAGCAGCAAAGCCCCGAAGCCCAGGGTGGGGATCCGAAAGGAGGAGGTTCCATCCCCCGGTGCTCGTGCAGGGATTTGAATCCCGGTGGTTCTTTTATCCTCGGTGCCTCCTCGTTATTTGGATGTTCTTGCACCGGTTTTTCATCACTCCCAGTTGTTTGTTGACAACCCCGGTCATCGCTCAGCGGTTCTGATTGCCCGGCAGTTACCGCACGGCCGCCGATTTATTCTCCGGTTTATTTTAATTGTGAAAAACGTGAGAGGGAAAATAAATAAATAAATAAAATCTCTGCTCGACTCCTGCACGTCCAGGCTGGAAAAAAAACCGGACGTTTTGAGGTTCTTACCCAGGTCCAGGAGAGCAGAAACAAAGGGATTTGCATGAGGAAAAGGAGGAGAAGGAGAGGGAGGGAAGGAAGGAAAGAAAGAAGGAAAGGAGGGAAGGAAGGATGGGGAAGGAAAAGAAAGAAAGGAAAGGGAAGGAAGGGAAGAAAGAAAGGAAAGAAGGAAGGAAAGGAAGGGGAAGGAAAGGTAAGAAAGGAAGGGAAGAAGGAAAGGGAAGGAAAGAAGGAAGAAGGGAAGGTTTGGGAAGGGAAGGTTTGGGAAGGTTTGGGAAGTGAAGGGAAGGTTTGGGGAGGTTTGGGAAGGGAAGGTTTGGGAAGGGAAGGTTTGGGAAGGTTTGGGGAGGTTTGGGAAGGGAAGGAAAGGTTTGGGAAGGGTTGGGAAGGGTTGGGAAGGGAAGGGAAGGTTTGGGAAGGTTTGGGAAGGGAAGGTTTGGGAAGGTTTGGGAAGGGAAGGTTTGGGAAGGGAAGGTTTGGGAAGGGAAGGTTTGGGAAGGTTTGGGAAGGTTTGGGAAGGGAAGGTTTGGGAAGGGAAGGTTTGGGAAGGTTTGGGAAGGGAAGGGAAGGGAAGGTTTGGGAAGGGAAGGTTTGGGAAGGGAAGGTTTGGGAAGGGAAGGTTTGGGAAGGGAAGGTTTGGAAGGAAGGAAGGTTTGGGAAGGAAGGTTTGGGAAGGTTTGGAAGGTTTGGGAAGGAAGGAAGGGAAGGAAGGTTTGGGAAGGAAGGAAGGTTTGGGAAGGTTTGGGAAGGTTTGGGAAGGTTTGGGAAGGAAGGGAAGGAAGGAAGGGAAGGAAGGAAGGGAAGGGAAGGAAGGGAAGGGAAGGGAAGGGAAGGGAAGGGAAGGGAAGGGAAGGGGGTCGTGCAGAGCGTGCAAGCTCAGCCCTGGATCCCTGGATCCCACCTTTCCCTGGAAGCAGCGGGGTTTGGCTCCTCTCCGGGCACACTCGGGTCCCTCCCGCTCCAGCCCCGCGGCATTCCCTGCGGGAGCGGCTCCCGCTGCCAGGGGCGATGGGAATCGGGGCCGGCATTTCCCTGGAAGATGCGGCAGGAAAAGCTGCGGCTCCTGCGGGAGCTCCCGGGACCCGCCGGACCGGGGTGTGGGGAGGAAGGGAAAATCTGATTTCCCCCTCATTAAAACGCTCCGCGGGGCACGGAACGAGCCCCTCGAGGCGACTCCTCTTTGTCGGGGCTTGGAAAGGCTCCAAAACGGATTTTAGGAGCCGGGCCAGACCCTCCCAGAGCCCGCGAGGAGCTGGGGGGGCTCAGGGCTCTGGAATTCCCTGACAGGAGAGGGGTTGGGGCTGCCCAGGGAGGTTTGGGAGCCCCCAAAAATCCCCGGGGGTGTTTTGGGAAGAGCCCGGGGCGTGGCACAGGGGTGGGCAGGATGATTCCCAATCCTCAGGGATTCCGGGATTTTAGGATTCCCCAACCCTCAGGGAGAGACCAAACAGAGACCAGGGAATGGCAGAGCACGAGGAAGTGGCAGAAAAGGAAAAAAAAAACCCTGAAACCACCCCAAAATGCCCCTTTCCCCCTCTGGGATATCCCCCAACACCTCCACCTCTCCCCTCATCCCGGCAGGGCTGGTGGGGACGATCCCTTGGATTCCCCTGGTCCTGGAGTGGCTCATCCCAAAAGGATCAACAGCCACGTGGGGGGGAAAAAAAAAACCCATCAGCCAAACCTCCCAAAAAAAAAGTGCCAAGGCCTTTTTTCCACCCCCCTCAAGCAGGAGAAGCATCTCCCAACACAATTTACACCCCGAGCTTTCCTCCCTCCTCCCTTCAGCCCCACCCTGCATTAACAGACCCGAGGCAAAGAGCTCGTATTAAAAATCATATATATATATATATAGTGTCAAATAAAACAATCAGCCCTGTGTACAAACCTCTGCAGGTGACAAAAAATAAAACCTCTGTGTCAAAACAAACAAAAAAACCCCAAAAAACCCAAAACAACAACAAAAAAAAAACCAAGTAAAAGAAATTAAAAAGAAAGTGCTCTCTGCTGTTCTGGCTCTCGGGGTTCTCTACAAGCAAAGGGCATCGGGGAACACCCAAAAAAACCTCCTGGCAGGGCTCAGGTAAGGCACAGAATTTTAAAATTTGGAGCTCCAGGGGGGTTCAGCACCTCTGGAGGGTCTCCCTTGACCCGTGGAGCGGGATTTGAGCTGGGGGAAGGGGGAGGGAAAAGCACCTGGGAGCTCCTTAGGGGCTCTGAAACAGCCAGCACAGGATTTAGAGCAGCTCCTGAGCTGCTGCCTCCTCCTTCTCCCCCTGTTTTCTGCCAGATGTTTTTTTTTTATCCCAGTTCTGGGCAGTTTTTAATCCAACAAGGAGGGACTGGGAACTTCAGTGAGGACTGAAGACCCACAGGCAGCACAGAGGAGTCTTAAATTCTGAACAATCTGAATTATTCTCAGCCTTTCTCAAAGCACATATTCTTTTTTTTTTTTTTTGGGGGGTGGTGGAGGGGGTTATTCTGTGATTACAGCACTGCAAAGGAGGGGAGAGGTGGAAAAACCCACCCCCTAAAAAAAAAATTCAGCTCAAAGTTAACACAGCTCAGCCAAATTCAATCCTGCACGAGGATCTTAAAACCATCAGAATTCCCAGCCCTGTTCTGGGCTTTTAATGG
Source organism: Myiozetetes cayanensis (assembly GCF_022539395.1). Taxonomy (NCBI): domain Eukaryota; kingdom Metazoa; phylum Chordata; class Aves; order Passeriformes; family Tyrannidae; genus Myiozetetes; species Myiozetetes cayanensis. Next base: position 103,018 of record NW_026086815.1, on the reverse strand, counting down.
GTGATTTGCTCCCAGAGGAGCACCCAGGGATGCCCAGGGAGGTGCTGGAGCCCCTGGAGGTGTCTGAAAGGACTGGATTGTGGTGGTGGAGGGTCCAGGGCTGGGCTCGAGGACCTCAGAGGTCCTCCCTGACCTCCCAAATTCTGTCACTCTGACGGGTCCAGGTCCCACCCACGACTGCTGATGAGCTGAGACCACTCAGGTAACACCTCCACAGGTATCCACATCGATTTTGCTGGGAAAAAAGACCCCAAAAGCTCCTCAGTGAGAAGACAAGAAGTCCAGCCCAGCCCTGCTTGGCCGCCCCTCGAGCTCTGGGCGGTTCTCCCGGAGAGCAGCTCGGGAAGAACAAGGAATTCTGCCTGGTTTGGGGGCAGCTGCAGCCACGTTTCACACAGCCCAGCTCCCAGCACCCGGTCTGGCTCCACAAAGTGGGGGCCATGAACCCATGGACGCCCCAAAAACCAACACAGGCCGGGCCCGGTGAGGGTGAAACCAAAATGCCCACAAAGAGGAGTGAAAGCGTTGCCGTGCCCCAAATCCGAGGTCCAGAATCAAGGGAATCTCATCCTAAAACAGAAATAATTGGCAGAGTCACTGGCTCCCTCTCAGAGTCCCCTCAGGGGCGTTGTGTCCCTCGAGACACTCCAGAACCACTCATGGTGGGGGAAGGAAATTCTCGTTCCGTTCTCCCGCTGGAGCTTCTCCTCTCCTCCCACCCCCGGCTCAGGTGACCGAGTCCTTCTTCCTGCGGAAGGGCGACCTCAGCCTCCTCCACACGCTGCTCTTGGGCTTGGATTTCTTCTCCATGGCCACCACGGCCTCCCTCTCCTTGCGGCGGATCTCCCTGACCAGGGCGTGGAAGACGTCGTCGATGTAGTAGCGGTAGGCGGCCGACGTCTCGAAGAAGGGGCAGTTGAACTCCCTGGCCAAGGCAGAGCCTTCCTCCTTGGACACCTTGGAGAACAAACCCCCCACCAGCTCAGGGAAGCCAAGCCTGGTGGGTTTATTCCGTGCCTCGCTGTCACCAGGACCCTCCCAGTTCCCGCCCTTCTCCAAAGCTTTCTCCGCTAAATCCATCCCTGTTTCCACTCGCCCCCTTTCCCTGGGCGCTCGGGAAACAACACCCTTTGGAAAGGATACTCAGGAAACACCCCCCTTTGGAAAGGATACTCAGGAAACAACACCCTTTGGAAAGGATATTCCTTCCCTCGGAGCTCGGGCAGCTGAAGGTGCTCCCCTCTCCTCCTGCTCCTCGCCCCATCCTCTCCGTCCCCCGGCACCGGGATCTGATCCCCAGCGAAAGTTTATCTAATTCCAGGTGTAAAACTGGCACCTCTGGAACTGCTTTTCCAAGGCACTGGATTTCCAAGGCACTGCTTTTCCAAGGCACTGGTTTTCCAAGGCACTGGTCTCCCCCCCCACACACCCCGAGGGAAGCTTGGCCCCCAGGTTGTTTTCCCACTGCCTTCTCCAGCTGGAAGTCACTTTTCCTCTCTGTCCATCCTTATCCAAGTTCTCCTGATGCACCTCCTTTAGGATCATGGAATGCTTTGGGATGGAAGGGACCTCAAAATCAACTAATTCCACGCCCTGCCATGGGCAGGGACGCTTTCAGCTGTCCCAGGTTGCTCCAAGCCCTGTCCAACCTGGCCTTGGACACGTCCAGGGATCCAGGAGCAGCCACAGCTTCTCTGCCCAACCTGTGCCAGGGCCTGCCCCCCCTCCCAGGGGGGAATTCCTTCCCCATATCCCACCTAACCCTGTCAGTTTGAAGCCCCTGGAAGGCCACAGCTGGGTCACTCCAGAGCCTTCTCCTCTCCAGGCTGACCCATCCCAGCCTTTCCCTCTGGGCAGCGCTGCTCCATCCCTCTGATCAGCTCCAACAGCTCCAGGCCCTTCCCGCTCCGGGAATCCCAGGGCTTGGCCTCTCAGAATCCACCCCTGCCAGTGCTGTGGGATCAACCCAGAGCACGGGGGGGGTTTTCCAGGCTCTCCCCCACCCCAGGAAACCAGGAATTCCACCCCGAGGACAAACCCGGGAACGGTCAAACCCCGAACCACGCCCCGGGCTCCGCGCCCGGCCGGGAGACGAGGAGAGGGAGCGTTGGAAACCTCTGGATTTCCTCACCTGGCGCAGCTGGGACAGGTCGGATTTGTTGCCCACCAGCACGGCGGGCGTGTCGTCGGTGCGGCGCACGCGGTAGATGAGCTGCCGGAACTCCCGCACCTCGTGGAAGCTGCGCCGGTCGGTGATGGAGTAGCAGATGATGAAGCCCTCGCCCGCCCTCATGTACTGGTCCCTCATGGCCGTGAACTCCGCCTGGAAAGGCGGAATTCCCGCTCCAGGTCACCTCGCCCCGGAATCTCCCGCCCCGGTCACCGACGTTCCCGGCCCAGGCGCTCCTGGGATGGTCCCCGAGGGGAGGGAAACCCCCCTGGCGTGGGAGCGGGAGTTCCCCCAGCACAGATATTCCCATTTTCCCCACATTCCCTTTTTCTTCTCCCCCAGGATCGGGTCAGGATCGAGGCCCCACAGCGGGATCGGTTCCGTGTCTGGATCCAGCTGGGGATGGATCCCTGAGGATCCCAGGGGGGACCTCGGGGCAGGATCCCGCTGGATCCCAGTTCCCCTCCCATTCCCGGGGCTCCAAGTGAACAGCCCTGCAGGGATGCGGGAAGAGGAGGAGGAGGAAGGGGCTGACACAGCCCGGGAGGGAACTGGGACAGCCCAGGAAGGGACTGGAACACCCCAGGAAGGGACTGGGACAGCCCGGGAAGGGACTGGGACAGCCCAGGAAGGGACTGGGACACCCCGGGAAGGGACTGGGACAGCCCAGGAAGGGACTGGAACACCCTGGGAAGGGCTGGGACACCCTGGGAAGGGACTGGGACACCCCGGGAAGGGACTGGGACACCCTGGGAAGGGACTGGGACATCCCAAGAGGGGTCAGGACATCCCAGGAGGAACTGGGAAAGCCCAGGAGGGGCTGGGACATCCCAGGAGGGAACTGGGACAGCCCAGGAAGGGACTGGGACACCCTGGGAGGGGACTGGGATATCCCAGAGGGACTGGGACATTCCGGGAGGGGACTGGGACATCTTGGGAGGGGACTGGGATATCCCAGAGGGACTGGGACATTCCAGGAGGGGACTGGGAGACCTTGGGAGGGGACTGGGACACCTTGAGAGGGGATTGGGAGATCCCAAGAGGGACTGAGACACCTTGGGAGGGGACTGGGATATCCCAGGAGGGACTGGGACATTCCGGGAGGGGACTGGGACACCCTGGGAGGGGACTGGGACACCTTGAGAGGGGACTGGGACACATTGGGAGGGGATTGGGAGATCCCAGGAGGGACTGGGACACCCTGGGAGGGGACTGGGATATTCCAGAGGGACTGGGACACCTTGGGAGGGGATTGGGATATCCCAGAGGGACTGGGACACCCTGGGAGGGGACTGGGATATCCCAGAGGGACTGAGACATTCTGGGAGGGGACTGGGACACCTCGGGAGGGGATTGGGATATCCCAGGAGGGACTGGGACATTCCGGGAGGGGATTGGGATATCCCAGAGGGACTGGGACACCTCGGGAGGGGACTGGGATATCCCGGGAGTGACTGGGACATTCCGGGAGGGGACTGGGACATTCCGGGAGGGGACTGGGACACCTCGGGAGGGGACTGGGACACCTTGGGAGGGGATTGGGATATCCCAGAGGGACTGGGACATTCCAGGAGGGGACTGGGACATTCCAGGAGGGGACTGGGATATCCCAGAGGGACTGAGACATTCTGGGAGGGGACTGGGACACCTCGGGAGGGGATTGGGATATCCCAATTCCCACCCCAGGCGGAAGCAGGAACAGAGCTCAAAAAACCTCCCATTTTTCCCAGGATTTTGTGTCCCTCCCCCTGCTCCTTCCAGACTCCCTCCAGTCACTGCCCACGCACCTGCCCCGCCGTGTCCAGGATGTCCAGGTTGGCGGGCTCGTCGTCGATGCGGATCCGGATTTTATAGGCGTCCTCTGAGCGTTCCCGGCGCAGCCGTCGGGAATTGGGATGGGGACAGCGCGTCAGCACACCCACTGACACCACCCCACAGCCCCGGGGACCCTGCCCCGAGCTCAGCACCCCTGAAACCCGCCCCCTAAATGTTCTGCCTTTAAATGTATAAATATTCTGCACATAAATATATAAAATTCTGCCCATAAATATATAAAATTCTGGCTATAAATATATAAATATTCTGCCCATAAATATATAAAATTCAGCCCATAAATATATAAATATTCAGCCCATAAATATATATTTTGCCTATAAATTTATAGACATTTTGCCTATAAATATATAAATATTCAGCCCATAAATATATAAATATTCTGGCTATAAATATATAAATATTCAGCCCATAAATACATATTTTACCTATACATTTATAGACATTTTGCCTATAAATATATTAATATTCTGCCCATAAATATATAAATATTCTGGCTATAAATATATAAATATTCAGCCCATAAATACATATTTTACCTATAAATATATAGACATTTTGCCTATAAATATATAAATATTCTGCACATAAATATATAAATATTCTGGCCATAAATATATAAATATTCAGCCCATAAATATATATTTCTGCCTATAAATATATACACATTTTACCTATAAATATATAAATATTCTAGCTGTAAATATATAAATATTCTGCCCATAAATATATAAATATCTTGCCTATAAATATATATTCTGGCTATAAATATATAAATATTCTGCCTATAAATAGATATATTCTGCCTATAAATACCTATTCTGCCTATAAATATACATTCTGTCAGTAAATATGTAAATATTCTACCTATAAATATATGAATATTCTGGCTATAAATATATAAATATTCTGGCTATAAGTATACAGACATTCTGGCTATAAATATATAAACACTTATATAAAATGTATTTATATATTCTGTCTATGTATTAGTAATCTGTCTATAAATATATAAGTGTTCTGCCTAGAAATATATAAATATTCTGCCTATAAAGAGATAAATAGTCTGGCTGTAACTATATAGATATTCTATCTATAAGTATTTAGATATTTTACCTATAAATGTATAGGTAGTCTACCTATAAATATATAAATATTCTGTCCAGAGACATATAAATATTCTGCCTAGAAATGTATAAATATTCTGCCTAGAAATACACAAATATTCTGCCTATAAATACATACTCTGTTTATAAATGTACAAATACTGTGCCTATAAATAGATATTCTGTCTATAAATATAAAAATACTCTGCCTATAAACAGATATTCTGGCTATAAATATATAAGTATTTATTTAATCTGTCTATAAATATGTAACTATTCTGCCTATAAATATACAGATATTCTGGGTATAAGTACATATTCTACCTATAAATGTTTAGATATTCTGTCTATAAATAGATAATTATTCAGTCTATAAATGCATAAACATTCTGTCTATAAATATATATATTCTGCCTATAGATATATAAATATGGTGGCTGTAAATACATAAATATTCTGTCAATATTCTGTCCCTCCGGGTCAAATTAAAAAGCAGAGGGGGAAAGAGGGATTTTCCTCACCGATGGTGGGGTCGTGATCCTCGGGGAAGCGGTGGCTGATGAACTGCATGGTCATGGCTGCAGAGAAAACCCTGGACATCGTCAACCTTTGCCTTCATTTTTCCCGGTTTTTTTTCCAGGATGTTGCCCTGGGAACCCCCCCTCTTTCTCCCAAATTCCCGTTTTTCCATGTTTTCCCCCCTCAGAAGCAGGACGGCATCAAGGCCCTGACTGGAGGTACCCCTTCCACATCCCTGTGCTGAGAGGGATCCCAAGGATCCCTGACCCCATTCCCAGGGATCCCCAGCGTGTTCCCAAGGAGTCCTGACCCCTTTTTCCCATTTTCCCCACATTCCCCGTGTTTTTCACTCCCCCCTCCACCAGGATCGGGTCGGGATCCATGTCTGGATCCAGCTGGGGATGGATCCCTGAGGATCCCAGGGGGGGATCTCGGGGCAGGATCCCGCTGGATCCCAGTTCCCCTCCCATTCCCGGGGCTCCAAGTGAACAGCCCTGCAGGGATGCGGGAGGAGGAGGAGGAGGAAGGGGCTGACACAGCCCGGGAGGGAACCGGGACAGCCCAGAGGGACGGGGACAATCCAGGGGACCGGGACACCCCGGGAAGGGCCGGGATATCCCGGGAAGGGCCGGGACAGCCCGGGAGGGACAGGGACAATCCAGGGGGACCGGGACACACCGGGAAGGGCCGGGATATCCCGGGAAGGGCCGGGACAGCCCGGGAGGGACGGGGACAATCCAGGGGGACGGGGACACACCGGGAGGGACCGGGATATCCCGGGAAGGGCCGGGACAGCCCGGGAGGGACGGGGACAATCCAGGGGGACGGGGACAATCCAGGGGGACCGGGACATCCCGGGAAGGGCTGGGACAGCCCGGGAGGGACGGGGACAATCCAGGGGGACGGGGACAATCCAGGGGGACCGGGACATCCCGGGAAGGGCTGGGACATTCCAGGAGGGCCCAGAGGGACGGGGACAATCCAGGGGGACCGGGATACACCGGGAAGGGCCGGGACATTCCGGGAGGGCCCAGAAAGAGGGGGACAATCCAGGGGGACCCGGACATCCCGGGAAGGACGGGGACAGCCCGGGAAGGACCGGGACAACCCGGGGGGAAACAAGACAGCCCGGGAAGGGCCGGGACAGCCCAGTGGGATGGGGACAATCCAGGGGGACCGGGACACCCCGTGAGGGACCGGGACAGCCCGGGAGGGACCGGGACACCCCGTGAGGGACCGGGACAGCCCGGCAGGGACCGCGCCCAGACCGGGGCGGGGGGGGTGTGGGGGTTGTTAAGGGGCCGCTGCCGAGCCGGGACCCCCGGGCCGAGCCCCCCGGGCTGAGCCCCCAAACCGAGCCCCCCCAAACCGAGCCCCCCGGGCCGGTCCCCCCTCAGCACTCACCGCTCTTGCCGACGCCGCCCGCCCCGAGCATCACCAGTTTGTACTCGCGGTTCTGCCCCGCGCCGGGGCCGCCGCCGCCCGGGCGGGCTCCGGAGTCCATCGCCCCCTCTCTTCCCCTTCCCCCGGTTTCCTTCCCCCCACGCTTTTTCCCGGTTTTTCCCTTTTTTTTTTTTTTTTTTTTCGCGGTTTCCCCCCTGGTTTTGCCGGCCCCGCTCGCTGAGGCACCGAAATGGCGGCGGCTCCTCCCGGACCCGCCCCGGGCCGGGCGAGCGGCGGGCGGGGCCCGACGGCGGCTCTGAGGGGACACGGCGGGGACACAGCCGGGACCCTGCCCGGGACCCCCAACTGAGGGGGGGACACAACCGGACCCTGCCCGGGACCCCCGAACTGAGGGGGGACACGGCGGGGACACAGCCGGGACCCCCGAACTGAGGGGGGGACACAGCCGAGACCCTGCCCGGGACCCCGAACTGGAGGGGCACGGCGGGACACAGCCGGGACCCCGACTGAGGGGGACACAGCCGAGACCCTGCCCGGGACCCCCGAACTGAGGGGGGGACACAGCCGAGACCCTGCCCGGGACCCCCGAACTGAGGGGGGGACACAGCCGGGACCCTGCCCGGGACCCCCGAACTGAGGGGACACGGCGGGGACACGGCCGGGACCATGCCCGGGACCCCCGAACTGAGGGGGGGACACAGCCGGGACCCTGCCCGGGACCCCCGAACTGAGGGGACACGGCGGGGACACAACCGGGACCCTGCCCGGGACCCCCGTAACTGAGGGGGGGACACAGCTGGGACCCTGCCCAGGACCCCCGAACTGAGGGGGGGACACGGCGGGGACACAGCCGGGACCCCCGAACTGAGGGGGGGACACAGCCGAGACCCTGCCCGGGACCCCCGAACTGAGGGGGGGACACAGCCGAGACCCTGCCCGGGACCCCCGAACTGAGGGGGGGACACAGCCGGCACCCTGCCCGGGACCCCCCCCGGGACCCCCGAACTGAGGGGGTGACACGGTGGGGACACAGCCGGGACCCCTCCCGGGACCCCCGTAACCCAGGGGGGACACGGCGGGGACACAACCGGGACCCCTCCCGCGGACCCCCCCGTGACCGACATGGGGGGCTGCCCCAGCCCCCCCCTCCAGCCCCAGGAGGCAGCCCCCAGCCCCACATCCATCTCCCTCAGCCCCACATCCGTCTCCCCCAGCCCCACATCCATCTCCCTCAGCCCCACATCCATCTCCCCTCAGCCCCACGTCCTCTCCCCTCAGCCCCACATCCGTCTCCCCCAGCCCCACATCCATCTCCCCCAGCCCCACATCCATCTCCCCCAGCCCCACGTTCCTCTCCCCAGCCCTGTGGCTTCCCCAGCTTCAGGTGGCTCCCCAGGGCTCCCCCCACCCCTGAGTTCCCCCTAACCCTGGGACCCCCTCCCAGCCCAGGGGCTGCCCCAGACCCATTACCCACCCCACCCCAGCCCTGTGGCTTCCCTCCAGCCCGAGACCCCCCTTTCAGCCCCACTCTGGCACCCCAGATCCCTCTCCCACCCCTGGGTTCTCCCCAACCCTCAGAACTCCCCTCACAGCCCGGGGGCGACCCCCTGCCCCACATCCCTAACACCCCTACCACAGCCTTATCCCCTTCCCCAGATCAGGCCCCCTCCCGGCCCTGCAGCTCCAGACCCCCAAACCTCCTCCTAGACCCAGGTTCTCCCACAGCCCCAGACTCCCAAACCTCCTCCTGGACCCGGGTTCTCCCACAGCCCCACAGCTCCAGACCCCCAAACCTCCTCCTAGACCCGGGTTCTCCCACAGCTCCAGACCCCCAAACCTCCTCCTAGACCCAGGTTCTCCCCCCACCCTGCAGCTCCAGACTCCCAAATCTCCTCCTAGACTTGGGTTCTCACCCAGCCCTGCAGCTCCAGACCCCCAAACCTCCTCCTAGACCCAGGTTCTCCCACAGCTCCAGACCCCCAAACCTCCTCCTAGACTCGGGTTCTCCCCGCCTGCAGTTCCAGACCCCAAACCTCCTCCTAGACTTGGATTCTCCCACAGCCCCACAGCCCCAGACCCCCAAACCTCCTCCTAGACCCGGGTTCCCCCACAGCCCCAGACCCCCAAACCTCCTCCTAGACCCGGGTTCTCCCACAGCTCCAGACCCCCGAACCTCCTCCTAGACTCGGGTTCTCCATAGCCCTGCAGCTCCAGACCCCCAAATCTCCTCCTAGACCCGGGTTCTCCCACACTCAGACACCTCCTCTGGCCTAGGTTCTCCCAGCCCCAGCTCCAGACCCCCAAATCTCCTCCTAGACCCGGGTTCTCCCCAGCCCAGACCCCCAAGCCTCCTCCTGACAGTTCTCCCCAGCCCCACAGCTCCAGACCCCCAAACCTCCTCCTGGACCCAGGTTCTCCCACAGCCCCACACTCCCAAACCTCCTCCTAGACTCGGGTTCTCCCACAGCTCCAGACCCCCAAACCTCCTCCTAGACTCGGGTTCTCCCCCAGCCCTGTGACCCTCCCAGCCCCAGAGCTCCCTCCAGCCCCTCAAAGCCTCCCCAGCCCCACCCTGGGCCATCCCCCAGTTATGGGGTCCCCCTGACCAGGGGCTTCCCCCCTCAGCCCTGGGGTCACCCCTGGGCTTCAGAGACCCCCCAGTCCCACCCTGAGCCCCCCTCAGCCCCACAGGCTCCAAACCTCACCCAAACCACACAAACACCCCACCCCTCCCCCAGGAAGCCGAATATTTATACATTTATTTATAATGAAAGTATGGTTCTCAATTATTTACACCACAAAAGGAAAGCCCAGGTTTGCAGAGGGGGGTGAGCCCCACCCCGGGGGTGCAGCGGTGACACCACAGATCCTTAAAATCCCGTTCCAAAGGCTGCCCAGCACCCCTGGAGCAGTGCCTGGGAGCGTCACCCCGAGGTGGGGGCTGCACTGGGTGCCCCCCACCCTGCTGAGAAAAGCCCCGGGTGCAGTTCATGTCCGTACACACCATCCAGCCGCTCATTCCCAGCTCCCAGGAGCTGCTGGACTCAAGTGCTGCCCTCCCCTCCAACCCCACCCTCCTTTTCGGGAAACCCCTCGTTGGAACCTCCTGGTTCGGGGTGGAACCGAGGGGGATGAGGGAAGAGATGAAGCTCAGGAGGAGGAATTCTGTCCAGCTGCTGGGTGAGGGTGAGGTCCAGGAGGAGATTTAGTACCAGAGCTCCAGTGCCAATCCACCAGGGGCAAGATGAGCCATCCATCCAAAAACCTGAGCGTTTCCCCCCCCAGAATGAGAGAGCTGTGGGGAATCAGTAAAACCACTCTTCCAAGGAAAAAAACAAACCAACAGTGCCGAGTTACAGGAGGTGCCTGGAGTAAAAATGGAGAGTTTTCAGAAACGTTGAGTTTTTCCACAGCTCCTGGACGTTTTCCTTCCCTCTGGTGACAAGTCCCACATGGAAGCTGTGGGGCAGCAGGAGCACCCAGCAAAAAATGCCAACACTGGGTGTGGAGTGAGGTCAGTGGCACCGACTCTTCCCTTTGAGTTATCTTGGAAAAATGGGGACACGCTGGACCAAGAGGCTTCCCTGGATCCTCTTTACCTCTCCCCTTGGGGAAGGGAGCACACTGCTCCAAATCTTCTCAACTGGCAAAAAAACGCTGCCAAAAATAACGATTTTTAAAAACAACGGAGCCCTTCCAAAGTGGTGGGGTGGGGGAGGAAGAAAATTGGCTTCTTCTTCAAATGTAAAAACGAGGTTGTCTTTTTTTTTGTTTTGTTTGTTTGTTTTGTTTTGCCCAGTCCTTTCTGGAATATCCATGCAATTATTGCTAGAGGGAAGTGGGGATGGAGGGGAAAAAAAAAAACCAGATGGATGCCAAAAAAAAAAAAAAAAAGAAGAAAAAAACCACCAAAACTCTTGTGCAGCTTTTAGGGAGCCATCCAGAAGGGCATCTGTTGCTTGGCTCTCTGTTGGGAGGAGGGGTATTGGTACCCCAAACTCCAGCCCTGTGAAAAAGTACTTGCGTTTTTATGGCCTCCGTGTTCCTCCTCTTCGTCCGACGAGTCTCCAGCGTAGGCCACTAAGCCAAAGCCCTTCTCTCCAGTTTTCATCTTCTTTGCTTGATGATCTAAGGAAAGGGGGGGAAAAAAAACCCAAAAAAACCCAAAAAAAACCAACCCACCCCACCCCCATCATCAAACAGTCAGGAAAAATAAAATTAAAAAAAAAAACACGACACAAAACCACACAACAAACAACGAAGAGATAAAAACGTCCCCCAAGAAAACGAGTTAATAACAATAATAATAATAATGATAATTTCAAAAAAAAAAAAAAAATAGATGTTAATTGTCAATTTGTTAGTTGTGGACACCCGTTTTGAGGTCATCGGTGATCCGGGGCGGGGAGGCCACGCGCGAACGGCAGCAGCGACGGCCGCGCGATCCGTCAGAGCCATGGAAGAGAAGAGAGAAAGGAGAAAGAAACACACAGAAAAGGCACCGTTAGCAAAGGGGGGCCAGGGCAGGGCGCTGTCACCCACAAAAGAGAGTAATTTGTTGGGAGAAGAGGGAGTTTGGCTTGAGGGGAGCTGCGGAGGAAGCCGCGGCTCCGGGGGGATGACCCAAAAGCACCTGAGCAGTGTGAAAAATGGCTGAAAAGCACCTAAAAAGGTGAACAACTTGGGGGAAAATGCACAAAAATCGTATTTGAAAGGAGTAAAAAAAGGTGAGTGAAAAATAGAAAAAGTGGGGTTTTAAAGGAGATAAAAAATTGGGTTAAAAAAGACAAAAAATCATGTAAAATGTAACAAATCGCGTTGAAATACAGAAAGTCGCGTTGAAAATACGACAGATCGTGTAAAAATGCAAAAAATATCCCGTTTAAAACAGACAAAAAGTCAGCTTAAAAAATGCAAAGAAATAATGTAAAAAATATAAAAAAATAGCATTCAAAATAATCGCGTTAAAAATACAAAATTTCATTTAAGAAGAGATTAAAAATCACATTAAATAAAGAGAAAAGTCAGCTTGAAGATTAAAAAAAATCACCTTTGAAAAATCCCGTTTAAAAAAAGAGAAAAAAATCACATAAAAATACTGAAAATCACATTAAAAAAAAAAAAGTCAGCTTTAAAAATACAAAGAAATCAGCTTAAAATGCAAAAAAATCATCTTAAAAATACAGAAAAATCACATGAAACAAGACAAAAAATCAGCTTAAAAAAAGACAAAAAAAATCACCTTAAAAAAATCGTATAAAAATACAAATAACATAAAAATAAAATCACATTGAAAGGATACAAAAAATCCGCTTAAAAATACAAAAAAAAATCACCTTAAAAAAATTTTAAAAATTGCATTAAAAATACAAAAAAATCAAATACAAAAAAAATCACACAACAAATTACAAGAAATGACATAAAAATACAAAAAGTCGCATTAAAGAATACAAAAATTCACATAAAAATACCAAAAAAATAGCATTAAAAATAAAAAAATCACCTTATACATACCAAAAAATCACAATAAAATACAAAGAAATCACAGAAAAAAAAAATAAAAAAAACCACACTAAAAATCCACCAAAAATCACACAAAAATACAAAAAGTCGGCATTAAAAAATACCCAAAAAATCACATAAAAATACCCCAAAAATCGCATTAAAAATACTAAAAATCACCTTTAAAAATACAAGAAAATCACCTTAAAAAAAAAAAAAAAGAAAGCAAATACAAAAAGCCCGCTCCCAACGAAACAAGAGTGCCAGGAAGCCCAGGTGAAATCAGCTCCCTGTGAGAAGGGCTCTCATCATCCCCCTCCTGTGCTCTGATCACCTCTCAGAGCCCTTTCAGAGCAGTGTGGTGTCACCTGCCGCAAAAACAGCCAAAAAATATAAACGGTGACTGATTTAATCACGGGTTTAACCCGTGTGGGGAGGGCCCAAGGTGTGTGGGGAGGGCCCAAAGCCGAGGCCGAGCCGTGTCATGAGAGCCATGGCTGTGTGGGGAGGGCTCGAGGCCAAGGCCGAGCTGTGTTGGGAGGGTCAAGGCTGTGTAGGGAGGGCCTGAGGACGTGTGGGGAGGGTCAAGGCCATGTGGGGAAGTCCTGAGGCCGAGACCAGGCTGTGTGGGGAGGGCCCGAAGCCGAGGCCAGGCTGTGAGGGGAGCGCTTGAGGCTGTGTGGGGAGGGCCTGAAGCCGAGGCTGGGCCGTGTGGGGAGGGCCTGAAGCCAGGGCAGGCTGTGTGGGGAGGGCCCAAGGCCGTGTGGGGAGGGCCCGAAGCCAGGCCGGGCTGTGAGGGGAGGGCCCGAAGCCAGGCCAGGCTGTGTGGGGAGGGCCGAGCCCAAAGGTGGGGCTGCCCCTCTTGGCACTCACCGTGGCTGCCCGGTACAGACCCCGCACCTTTTCTCTCCTCAGACTCCGATTTGATTCCAGGGACGGGAAAAGCTGGCGGAGGCATCAACTGCCTGTGGGAGGCAAGGCAGAGCTTTAGTTTCCCTGGGTTTGTTTTTACAACAAGAGTCGAAGGGATAAAACCCAAATTCCTAAGCGGGAGTTGGACTCCGAGCTCTGACTCATCCAGCAGAGACTCCTGGCCCCGCTCCGGGAGCTGTGGGGTGTTCTCCCGACATTCCCGCCTGCAAACGGGGCAGGATGGGCTGGCACAGGGATGAGGAAGGGGCTGGAGGTGGAAGCCAATTAAAAGTCATTAAAACCCCAAGAAAATACAAAAAAATCGCATTAAAGAAATAAGAAAAATCGCTTTAAAAATATGCAAAAAAATTTCATTAAAAATACGCAAAAATGGCATTAAAAATACAAAAAATCGCCTTGAAAAACACAAAAAATTCCATTAAAAATACAAAAAAATGGCATTGAGATAATAAGAAAAGTCACTTAAATAGATACACAAAAAATCACATTAAAAGATATGCAATAAAATCACATTAAAGATATACAATAAAATCACATTAAAAGATATGCAATAAAATCACATTAAAGATATGCATTAAAATCACATTAAAAGATATGCAATAAAATCACATTAAAAGATATACAATAAAATTACATTCAAAAATACAAAAAAAACCAAAAATCACCTTAAAAACCCTGAAAAATAACATTAAAAATACAACAAAACGCATTTAAAAAAACCCCAAAAATGCATTAAAAATATGCAAAAGATGGCATTAAAAATACAAAAAAAATCCCCTTAAAAGAAAAAAAAATTTCTTAAAAATACAAAAAATCCCATTAAAAATATATTAAAAAATCACAAAAACCCCACCAAAAATCACATTAAAAATACAAAAAATCAAATTAAAAAGATTAAAAATTCACATTAAAAATATTTAAAAATCACAAAAATATTTTAAAAATCACATTAAAAATATGAAAAAATCACATTAAAAGTATAATTAAAATCACATTAAAATATAAAAAATCACATTAAAAATATTTAAAATTCACATTAAAAATATTAAAAAATCACATTAAAAAGATTAAAAAATCACGTTAAAAAGATTAAAAATTCACATTAAAAATATTAAAAATATTTTAAAATCACAAAAATATTTTTAAAATCACATTAAAAATATGAAAAAAATCACATTAAAAGTATTCTTAAAATCACATTAAAATACAAAAAATCACATTAAAAAGATTAAAAATTCACATTAAAAATATGAAAAAATCACAACAATTATTTTAAAAATCACATTAAGAATATAAAAAATCACATTAAAAATATAAAAAATCACATTAAAAAGACTAAAAAATCACATTAAAAATATGAAAAAAATCACATTAAAAATATGAAAAAAATCACATTAAAAATATGAAAAAATCACATTAAAAATATGAAAAAATCACATTAAAAATATTTAAAAATCACAATATTTAAAAAATCACATTAAAAATATAAAAAAATTACATTAAAAATATAAAAATCACATTAAAAATATAAAAATCACATTAAAAATATATAAAAATCACATTAAAAATATTTTAAAAATCACACTAAAACCATTAAAAAATCACATTAAAAGCATGCTGGGCCCCTCCCCTGCCCCGCTCACCTGTCCCTCTCTCTCTCCTTTCCTGAGGAACTTGCTGCCTTCGGCCCGGCTCCCTCGATTTCGCTCGCACTGGAGAAGCCTGTACCTAAATTAGTCATATGAATGGGTCCATGCTATGAGCAGAAAAACACACGGCATTAGCACATCTACCTCTACACCACGAGCTCCAGCTCCTCAACGATACCTGTGAGGAAACACCCAACCTGTCACAGCTCTAGGAGGAACCGCTACACAGAGCCTGGCACCAAAAACACAAACAATGCTCTCTCCTAAAAAAATGATGAGGGCAGGGGGCACCTCAGCTCCTGCTGCAGCTTTGCTGCAGGGCAGGGGGGTAAAAGAGCATCTGTCACCTCCTCAGTCAGCTCACCCTGAGCTGGACAGGCCACTGTTATCTCTAAAATTCCTTATTTTTATTAGGGGCTCTGCCTGAGGCAGGGGGTGGATCATCAGGGATTGCAGGCACTCCCTTTCCTCCCGTAAAAAAAAACATCTGAAGAACTCAAAGTTAAGCTTTCTTAAAGTTATTTAAAACTTGCTAGCTAAAAAAAAAAAAAAAAATTAGATAAATGAGTCTTTAAAACTAGGCTTCTTGAAATCCTCTCAAGTGCAACCTGCAAGGAAGGGCAGTGGGAAAATCTGGGAGTTATTGCCACGTTTCCCTCCCGCTCCTCGAAACACCCACCCAAAAAAAAAAAAAAATCATCCAGTAAGCCCCCAAAATAATCTGGTTGGACATTAAACAAGTCCCACACTGTTGTGACCTCCGAGCTGAACACTCTGCTCCGAGTTTGGGCAAGACTGGGAAGCAGCTGGGATGAATTCAGCCCCAGTTTAAGAGCAGTGAATCCACTCAGGAGACACCAAAAGCGTGGCCCTCCCCCCCCTGTTTTGGGACAGCTCTGCCCTCTGCCAAAGAGCCCTGCCAGATGAACTCAGCTGAGAACCACCTCTCTCCAACCCAGCTCTGGTTTTGGTGGGGGGGATGCAGTAAAATTGCTGATTTTATTCCACCTGGTATCCCAGCAGTCCTGACTCCCTCTCATCGGGCAGCTCCTCGGTGAAGCGTCTCTTTTGGCCCTGGGGGTGGGCTTGCACTTGTGGCTGAGCACCAGTTGGCAGGCTGGTTTTTACTGGGGCAGCAGGAAGGAAAGGAGCACTCAGCGGACTCTGGCGTGCACAAGGTGGAGACAAAACACAGGGAAAAATTGGGATTGTGCAAGTTAACGACTCGTTCCACGTGGTTTCATGCAGAGGGGCAGAACACAGCTAAGTCTGGCTTTGGAAAAAATGTAAAAGAAGGTAAGAGAAAATTCACAGCTTGGAGGTAAATTAAGTATTTCATTCATAGAATGCTCCCACCTCAGACTCATCCTAAGATGTAACCCAGACTAACCCTCATCTGTAACTCAGACTCATCCTAAACTGCAACCCAGACTAATCCTAACCTTTAACCCAGACTCATTCTAAACTGTAACCCAGACTAAACCTAACCTGTAACCCAGACTAATCCTAACCTTTAACCCAGACTCATCCTAAACTGTAACCCAGACTAAACCTAACCTGTCACCCAGACTCATCCTAATCTGTAACCCAGACTCATCCTAACCTGTCACCCAGACTAAACCTAACCTTTAACCCAGACTCATCCTAAACTGTAACCCAGACTAAACCTAACCTGTCACCCAGACTCATCCTAACCTGTCACCCAGACTCATCCTAACCTGTCACCCAGACTCATCCTAACCTGTCACCCAGACTAAACCTAACCTTTAACCCAGACTCATCCTAACCTGTCACCCAGACTCATCCTAATCTGTAACCCAGACTAACTCTTATCTGCAACTCAGACTCATCCTAACATGTCACTCAAGACTCATCCTGTCACCCAGACTCATCCTAAGCTGTAACTCAACTCATCCTAAGCTGTAACCCATCATTATCTGTAAACCCAGACTCATCCTAACCTGTAACCCAAACCCTTGTCCCTAACACTGGATGAACTTTAAGGTCCCTTCCCACCCAAACCACTCTGGGATTCTCTGATTCCACCCTGGCACCTTTTACCGCTTTGGAGACACCTCTACTAAAAGCAAAGCCAGGATCAGAAACCACTTCCCTTGCCTGAAATCAGCCAGAATTAACCAGGGGCATCACAGCCTGGGACGACACCTGTCAAAAACAATCCACCCACCCCCCAAAAAGGAGCCACCACTCCCCTGATGTTTACAGGGCACATAAAAACCCGCAGTGTGCTTAGAAGGAAGCACCAGCAAAGCAGTAACAGACATGAGAGTCCCCAGAGAAGAGCTCTGCACGTGTCCCCCGTCCCTCCCAGCGGGGCAGAGCTGAGGGGACCCCCCCGGGGGCGTTACCTGGCCGGTGCTGGCTGGGGGCTGCACCTGAGGGATGGGGTACTGCGTGGGCACGGGCGGCACGGCCGTGGGCAGGGCTGGCAGCACGCCCGGCGCCAGGGGCACGGCGGGGGGGACGATGCCTGGCACCCCGTAGGGCGGCTGGACGGGCTGCTGAGGAGGGGCCACCACGGGGTACCCTGACTGGTACCCGTTGGAGGGGTAGTAGGACGGCTGGGAGGGGACGCTGTTGATGGTGGCGGGTTGGGTGAAGCCTGGGGGGATAAAAAGAGGGTCACGATTAAATCAGAGGCCAGTTGAGCAGAGAATATCAAAGAAGGGCTCTGAGAGGTGAATTGGGGCTGGTATTTACCTGCCAGGGGGACTGCAGTGGTTATCTGGTTCACAAATCGGGAGTACTCGGCGTGGACCTAGGAAGGATTTCCAGGGATGACACAACAAACATCTACTTCCCAAATCAGCCCTTTGTGCAGCCCCCACAACCCTGTGAGGATGTTCTGCTGATTACAGAACACACCATGCACATCATGACCCCTCTGGGGTAGATTTGTGTAAAATACGGGATAACCTTTCACAGATTAAGGGAAGTGAAAAAAAGAGAATGGCAAATTAACTGCTACAACAGAGACAAGATACTCAGAGAACCTAAAAAGCTTCCATGTATTTCTTTCAAGGGAAACTTTGCAGCCTACACTCAATTATCAATATTAACAGAAAGGCTCCCACAGGGCTTTGCTCCATTTGCATTCAGATGAGAAAAGCTTAAGAGAGAAACTCGTTTTGGGAGAGATTTTCTAGGGTTTTATTTTTGGCTACACCAATCACTCCCTGTTTCCTGAAGCAGACAGTGCAGCTCTGGATAACATGGGAAGCTTTTTTCCCCCCACCCCCCCTAAAATTCCACTACTACAGCTCCATCCTGAGAAATGTTTGTTGTCTCTACAAGAATTAAGATCCCTTCCAGCAGCACTTGGAAGGGAAAACCCATCAGCAAGTCAGACACACAGACATTAAAAAGAGCATTAAAGCATCGTCAGTTTTACCCCAAAGCTACAACAGGCTCTGAAACCTCATACTTGTAAGAGCTACTCACTGTTTGCAAGAGGTTCTCACACAGCTTTTTAGCAGCTGCCAAACCTTCTGGCTTTGGGTGGCTGAAAGGACAGACAGAAAAAGAAAAACAAACCACCTCATCAGCACAACTCTGACAGGTTTGGGAGCTCCCTCTTTCACCAGCAACCTCCTGTCAGACTGAGCCCCTTAAGAAGAAACTCTGGTCTAAGAATCAAGGTTTTAAGAAGAAAACTTGGGCTAGTGGAAGGTGTCCCTGCTCAGGGCAGGGGGTGGAACTGGATGGGTTTAAGGTCCCTTCCAACCCAAACCACTCTGGGATTCCCTGATTCCACTCTTGTCACCGTAGGGTTGATTCTTTGCCACTTTACAGACCCCCCAGGGATCAGCGCTGGGCCCAGTTTGACATCTTTACTGATGATTTAGATGAGGGGATCGAGTGCATCATCAGCAAACGTGCAGATGACACCGGGCTGGGGGTGTGTTGATCTGGGAGGCAGGAGGGCTGTGCAGAGGGACCTGGACAGGCTGGAGAGATGGAAAGGATCCAAGGGGATGAGGTTCAACCAGGCCAAGTGCCGGGTCCTGCCCTTTGGCCACAACAACCCCCGGCAGCTCCAGGCTGGGGACAGAGTGGCTGGAGAGCAGCCAGGCAGGAAGGGAGCTGGGAATTGGGATGGGATTGGTGTCCAGCTCCCCTCAGCTCAGGAAGGACACGGAGGGGCTGGAGCAGGTGCAGAGAGGAGCAGCGAGGCTGGGGAAGGGTCTGGAGCACAATTCCCGTGGGGAGAGGCTGAGGGACCTGGGGGGGCTCAGCCTGGACAGGAGGAGGTTCAGGGGACTCTCCACAACCCCCTGACAGGAGGGGGGAGCTGGGGGTGGGTTGAGCTCTGCTCCCAGGAACCAGCAGCAGGACAAGAGGGTCTCCAGCTGTGCCAGGGGAGGTTTGGGTTGGATATCGGGAAGGAATTCTTTCCAGAGTGATCAGACATTGGAATGGGCTGCTCAGGGAAGGGGTTTGGAGTCACCACCCTCCATTCCCTGAGGATTTTAAGGACAGTCTGGATGTGGCACCGGTGCCACGGGCTGGGAACCACGGCGGGGTTGGAGCGAGGACTGGGCTGGCTGATCTCAGAGGTCCTTCCCAACCCGGCTGATCCTGGGATTCCGTGATCCCTGCCTGGGAAGTGGGAATTGGCGTGTTTTTAACCTCCCCCCATACCTGATGTAGATGTACATGGGCTCAAAGGCCTCTCTGCCCGAGGCTGGCTCGATGCAGCCCGAGCCCTTCCCTCGCAGGAAGACCTTGGCGCCCGTCTCCACCTGGATGTGCTGCAGGTAGGAGCAGCCCGGCCCCTCCACCTTCTCCTTCACGTTGAAGGTGGGCACGGCGTGTTCCAGCCCCACAAACAGCTTGTCCTGCACGTAATGCATCTGTAAACGAGCGGGGACAGCCGGTTATTTCACTCACAGTTGGGAAACGGGGGCAGAATCCTCGGTGTGACGACAGGAGCGGTCAGTGTGAGATGGCACAGTGAGCCCCGGGCTCTGCTGGAAGCGGGACTGCTCTCTCCATCCCTTTGATGTCAGGAGGTCACGGTCACCTGAGCCTCACTCTCCAGACTCAGCCTCTTCAGTCCTCCAGTTTTTAACAACACACAAGAGGGGTGTTGATTTTTATTTTCTGTTTTATTCTTTTACGTGTTATTTTTAATTTTTATTTATTTATTTAGAATTTTTATGTCAAATTTTTATATTTCCTATTTTATTTTTTTAATTTAATTTTTATTTATTTTGGATTTTTATGTCTAATCTTTATATTTTCTTTTAAATTTTATTACTTTTAAATTTTTATTTCTCTTAAATGTTTATGTCTAATTTTTATATTTTCTTTTAAATTTTATTATTTTTAAGTTTAATTTTTATTTATTTTACATTTTTATTTCTAATTTTTATAGTTTTCTTTTAATTTTTATTTTCTTTTCATTTTTATTATTTTTAAGTTTAATTTTGATTTATTTTAATTTTTTATATTTTAATTTTTATTTTCTTTTAATTTTATTTTTAAGTTTAATTTTGATTTATTTTAATTTTTTATATTTTAATTTTTATTTTCTTGTAATTTTATTTTTAAGTTTAATTTTGATTTATTTTAATTTTTTATATTTTAATTTTTATTTTCTTGTAATTTATCTTTTAATTTTTAGTATTTTTAAATTGAATTTTGATTTATTTTAAATTTTTATATTTTAATTTTTATTTTCTTTTAATTTTTCTTTTAATTTTTAGTATTTTTAAATTGAATTTTTAGTTCTTTTAAATTTTTATATTTTCTTTTAATTTTTATTATTTTTAAATTGAATTTTGATTTATTTTAAATTTTCCTATTTTCCTTTAATTTTTATTATTTTTAAATTGAATTTTGATTTATTTTAAATTTTTATATTTTCCTTTATTTTTTATTTTTAAATTGAATTTTCATTTATTTTAAATTTTTATATTTTCCTTTTTTATTATTTTTAAATTGAATTTTTAGTTCTTTTAAATTTTTATATTTTCTTTTAATTTTTAGTATTTTTAAATTGAATTTTGATTTATTTTAAATTTTTATATTTTCCTTTAATTTTTATTATTTTTAAATTGAATTTTTATTTATTTTAATTTTTATATTTTCTTTTAATTTTTATTTTATTTCAATGTCTATTAATTTAATTTTCATATTTTATAACATCCTTTTAATTTTTATTTTTCCATTCTCTTTTTTTATTTTGAATTTTTATTTTTTAATTGTTATTTCTTTCTATTTTTGTTTTTAAACTTTATTTTTACTTTGTATTTATTACTTTAGTTTTAATTATTATTATTATTGTTATTATGATGATGATGCAGTTTGAGCCGCGGATTTTGTGGGGTTTTCTGTTTGTCTGGGTTTATTTTTCACAAACACTTTGGAGTATTCTGGAACAGCTGAACCTCGTCACGGGTGCCATTCCGTGAATCCCAACCCCTGAGCACTCACCCCTGACTGGAAAGGGGGTTTCTGGCCGACAGCCGGGCTCATCTGGGCGATGGGGGCTGGCTGGTGATACACGGTGACCGTGGCCCCGTTGAAGGTGGGGCTGGAGCCCGTGGCCGCCTTCACCACCCCGTTGGTGATGATCTCCTTAATTCTGTTCACAGCTCCTGATGGACACAAAACCAGATGAATTCCTGCTTTCCAGCCCAACCAAAGTGCTCCTGATCAACACAAAACCAGATGAATTCCCGCTTTCCAGCCCAACCAAAGTGCTCCTGATGGACACAAAACCAGATGAATTCCCGCTTTCCAGCCCAAAGTGCTCCTGATCAACACAAAACCAGATGAATTCCCGCTTTCCAGCCCAACCAAAGTGCTCCTGATGGACACAAAACCAGATGAATTCCCGCTTTCCAGCCCAAACAAAGTGCTCCTGAGGGACACAAAACCAGATGAATTCCCGCTTTCCAGCCCAACCAAAGTGCTCCTGATGGACACAAAACCAGATGAATTCCCGCTTTCCAGCCCAAAGTGCTCCTGATGGACACAAAACCAGATGAATTCCCGCTTTCCAGCCCAAACAAAGTGCTCCTGATGGACACAAAACCAGACGAATTCCCACTTTCCAGCCCAACCAAAGTGCTCCTGATGGACACAAAACCAGATGAATTCCCGCTTTCCAGCCCAACCAAAGTGCTCCTGATGGACACAAAACCAGATGAACTCCCGCTTTCCAGCCCAACCAACGTGCTCCTGATGGACACAAAACCAGATGAATTCCGCTTTCCAGCCCAAAGTGCTCCTGATGGACACAAAACCAGATGAATTCCGCTTCCAGCCCAACCAAAGTGCTCCTGATGGACACAAAACCAGATGAATTCCCGCTTTTCAGCCCAACCAAAGTGCTCCTGATGGACACAAAACCAGATGAATTCCCACTTTCCAGCCCAAAGTGCTCCTGATGGACACAAAACCAGATGAATTCCCGCTTTCCAGCCCAACCAAAGTGCTCCTGATGGACACAAAACCAGATGAACTCCCGCTTTCCAGCCCAAAGTGCTCCTGAGGGACACAAAACCAGATGAATTCCCGCTTTCCAGCCCAAAGTGCTCCTGATGGACACAAAACCAGATGAATTCCCGCTTTCCAGCCCAACCAAAGTGCTCCTGAGGGACACAAAACCAGATGAATTCCCGCTTTCCAGCCCAACCAAAGTGTGGCACAGCTGGGTGTGCCTGCTCTGTGACACGAGGGGTTCATCTGCCCCAGAATGGTACCCTGGGGTGGGAGGATCACTGAGGATGGCTCCAAGGCACAGCTGGAGCTCTGGAAAGGGCATTTCAGCTGGATATTTGGAAAGGTTCTGCCCCCAGAGGGTGGTTGGCACTGAACAGGCTCCCCAGGGCAGTGGGCACGGCCCCAGGGCTGCCAGAGCTCCAGGAGGGTTTGGACAACGCCCTGAGGGACAGGGGGGGATTCTTGGGGTGTCTGTGCAGGGCCAGGGGTTCCACTCCATGATCCTTGTGAGGCCCTTCCAGCTCAGGATTGATTCCATGAAACATCAGGGCTCCCTGTCCGCTCCCACCCTGGCAAGGCCTGCACTGATGTTTTAGGACAAACACCAATGTTTAGGTCCTGCAGTTGGGGAGGAGCAACCCCAGGCTGGGAAGCAAAAACAGGACACAAAACTGAGGCCCAGAAGTTGCACCTGGACTCGAGGAAGAACTTCTGCCCTGGGCAGTGACCCAGCCCTGAACAGGCTGCCTGGGCAGGGTGGGGATTGTCCCTCCCTGGAGATATTCCAGAGATATTCCACACATCCCACGTGCCAGGGGGATGATCCTGCCTGGTGACCCTGTATGGTCCCCTCTTGTCCCTCTGTCCTATTCCAGTGGGATCTGGGTGTGTTATCCACGAGACCACCTGCCTAGAAAACCCACCCAGCCACTCCCCCCACCCTCCCTGTGGTCTCCCCAAAGCTTCCTGACTCTCCAGAGTTTCCTCAGGAAATGGTGGGACCTCAGGAATTTCAGTGTGTGGATGGGGTCTGTTACCAAAACCGAGGTATTTACAGTGCAAATCAGACAAGGCCACTCAGGCAGCCCCTTTAGCACCACTAAAATGGGGGAAAAAGCAGATTGTTTTGTACTTACTGTCCACCAGCTCCCGCGTCTGACCCTGCACGTGAAGATACAAGGGACGGTCCCTGGGGAGGGAAGGGCAAAAATTCCATGAAACCCACCCAGCAATGGACTCCATTTAATTTACTTTACAGACAGGCAGTCACAGAGATCTCCTCAAATAAGGGAATTCAACTTCCTGGAGCATCAAACAGCAAAAAAAATATATTTATGTGATGTTTTATTAGAGTTACACCACTGGAAACTTTAATTTGTTTGTGCACAGTCAGGATTTCAATCAATTCTTAGGCAGGTAGGGAAGAAGTGGTGTGGTCAGGACCATCAAACTGGCAAATTAGGAATCATGGCAAAATATTAATTGTGGCAAATTATGAATAATGGGAAATTATGAATAATGGGAAATTATGAATAATGGCAAATTATGAATGGCAAATTATGAATTATGGGGAACAGTAATTGCAGCAAAAAATGAATGATGGCAAAATATGAATGATGGGAAATTATGAATTATGGTAAATTATGAAAAAATGGTAAATTATGAAAGGTGGTAAATTATGAATTGTGACAAATTATGAAAAGTGGTAGATTATGAATTGTGGCAAATAATTAATTACGGCAATTTATTAATTATACCAAAATATGAATGATGGCAAATTATTAACAGTGGGAAATTATGAATAATGACAAATTATGAATTGTGGCAAATTACATAAAAAAGGCAGATTATGAATGGTGGCAAAATATGAATAATGGCAAATTATGAATTATGACAACATATTAAAAATTTACAAATTATGAATTGTGGCAGATTATGAATTGTGGCAGATTATGAATTGTGGCAGATTATGAATTGTGGCAGATTATGAATCGTGGCCAGACATGAGCAAAACTGCTCACGGAGAACAAACCAAACAGGCACCTCAGCAATCCCCCTCCCGAGGAGGGGAAAAAAAACAGAACCCCCCAAAAAATCCAAAGAGCTACAAACCCAGGTCCCACTTTCGCTTTCTCCTCTGCAGTCATGAACCTCCCCCGGGTGGACACGGCAGCTCCACTCAGGCGGCTGATCTGCAACAGAGGGAAACCCATTTACCAACCATTAACGAGGCACTCGCCAAAACACCGAGGAAACCACAAAACAGCAACTTGCTGCGGGTTCCTTCCAGCCCACCAGTCAGAGCTCAGCCTCTGAGTTCATTCCACGGGTTTCCAAACGTCAAAGTGTCAGGAGAGTTCAGCTCCTACCTCGTCCTGGGTCTGCCCCCTGGTCAGCAGGTTCCTGCAGGTGAGGGGCACGTCGTTGATCTCCACCTCCGCCACCACGAGGTCATCTTTGCTTTTGCTGGCGGCTGGACCTTTCCCCAGAGCCTGCAGCTTCAACAGAGAACATTCCCAGTGGTTGGAAAGCCAGGAACAAACCAGCTCTGGTGGGGGGTGAAGGTTCTCCTCGCTCACCCTTTCCAGTTGTTGAACCCCAAATCGTCACAAATATTAACAGAAAGAACCCTGGAGCTGCTCAGTCTGCCCCCTCACAGCCCTGAGCCCAAACAAAAGCCTTTCATCTCTGCCACATTTT
This sequence comes from Myiozetetes cayanensis, assembly GCF_022539395.1. Lineage (NCBI taxonomy): Eukaryota > Metazoa > Chordata > Aves > Passeriformes > Tyrannidae > Myiozetetes > Myiozetetes cayanensis. The sequence goes on along the minus strand of NW_026086815.1, from coordinate 77,729 downwards.
AACCTCATCGTTAATGTTTCTGCTCTGGGGGGCAGAAACAGAGGCAGAGCCAGAGCTGTGAAGCTGCTCGAGCACCTCCCTCCTGAAGGGGCAGAAATCTAAGACTAAAGGAACGTGAAGTTCATGTTTCTATCCCTTCCTTATCTCAGCTGCCTTCAAACATAGAGAGAACTTCGAATTTCTGCTCAGGATTTGAACTCCCCTTTTAAAAACGGAGTATTTTGCATCAGTGTCGACACTCCGAGAAATAAAAAAGCCACAAGAGCCACAGATTTAGGAGGAGTTGGGAGTCACCACGAAGATCTGGGAGCTTTTTATTTCAATGTGTGGAGCGAGTACAGCCTTCTAAAGGCTCTGGAGTGGATTTTGGGGGGTTATAAACATCAACCAAGGCTCTAATTAAAAAAGGAGAACCTTCCAGAAACACCCAACCACTCATCAAATATCACAGGAAGACACAGCACTTAAAAAAGAGCCACAGGGCAGCAGTGCAGGGACTGCAGTGCATTGCACAGACATTAAATGGTACAGGCATTAAAATGTACAGATATTAAACTGCTCCACTCCTTCCACGTTTTTATTAAAAAAAAATAAAGTCCTTTCCTTAACCTGGAGCTCCTTGATTTCCACCTCCTCCCAACCTGAAGCGTCACCAGAGTTTAATTACTCTGGGAAATGCCCCCGCTGAGCATTCCCTACCAACAGCAATAAAAACGTAAGCATGTTTAAATATACATATTTTTTACTGTATTAAATAATAAAGCCATATATTGGGAAGGAATTCCTCCCTGTGAGGGGGGGGAGCGGCCGGGACGGAATTCCCAGAGAAGCTGTGGCTGCCCCCGGATCCCTGGAATTGCCCAAGGCCGGTTTGGAGCAACCTGGGCTAGCGGAAATTGTCCCTGCCCAAGGAACTGGATGAGCTTTAAGGCCTTTTCCAAGCCAAATCATCATCTTTTCCATGAGCTCTGCTAGCTGGAAAACCCTTCAGGAAAACCACTCTGAAGGAGCTGGGCTGGCTGATCCTCGTGGCGTCCCTTCCAGCCCAGAACATTCCGTGACCCCGTGGAAAAACTTTTAAACCTCCCCCCCAGCCCGCTCCCCGAGGTGGCTTCGTAAAGCCTTACAAGGCTGAAGAAAAAAAAAAAATACATTAAAAGTATGTTTCCTGAGCGATTCTATCGCCCCCAACTCCACGGCCTCCGGAGCCCACCCGCGACCTCCCCCCTCTCCCACCCACCTTGTCGGCCGTGCTGGGCGCCGGCTTCAGCTTCCCCTTGGCCATCAGCATGGCGTTGATCTTGGCCGCCACGGCCGCGGCCGCATCCAGCGCTCCCGAGGGCGCCGCGGAGCCCTCGGCCCCGGCCGCGGTGGAGGCGGCGCTGCCGCCATCGCCGCCCCCGGCGGGGAAGGGCCGGCCGGGCAGCGGCGCCGTGCCGGGCAGCAGGAAGGTGGGCGCCGGGCCAGGCTGGTCCCACTTGCTGCGGCGCCTGCAGAAAGAGGAGAGGAGGGTGAGGAGGGCGATGAGGGCGAGGAGGAGGAGGGGAGGAGGCGGCCGCCCTCACCCGCCCGCGGCCCCCGCGTCCCGCTGCGCTCCGCCGCCCGCAGACATGGCCGACATGGCGCCCTCACGGCACTGCCCGCCCCGCCCCGCCGCTTCCGGCCCCGCGCGGGCACTTCCGGCCGCTGCCATGGAAACCGGCGGGAACTTCCGGGGGTTGCCATGGAGACCGGGAGGGAACGGGAACGGGAATGGGAATGGATGGGAATGGGAATGGGGGGATCGTGGAATTGTAGGATAGGGGGGTCGGGGGATGTGGCGGAGTTATAGAATAATGGGATCGTGGAATCGGAGGGGGGGGCGTCATGGAATTATGGGGTCACAGGGTAATGGTATAATGGAATTGTAAAATCAGGATCAGGGAGTGGTAGGGTTGTGGAATCGGGGAATCATAAGATCATGGAATTATGGGATCATAAAATCATGGAATTACAGAGTCATGGGATCATAAAATCATTGAATCACAGAATTGTGGAATGATTGTAGGATCATTGAATCATGGAATGCCAGAATCATGGCATAACAGAATCCCAGAATCATGGAATCATAGGATCATTGAATCATTGAGCCATTGAATCATGGAATCCCAGAATCATGGCATAACAGAATCATGGAATCATAGGCTCATTGAATCATTGAACCATTGAATCATGGAATCCCAGAATCATGGAACCATAGAATCCTGGGATCATGGATTCACAGTCATGGAACCATAGGACCATGGAATTGTGCAGTCACAGAATCATAAAATCATGGAATCATGGAATTCCAGAATCATAGACTCACCAAATCATGGAATCACAGAATCATGGAGTCACAGAGCCATGGGATCATAGGATCATGGAATCACAGCATCGTGGCATAGCAGAGTCACAGAACCATGGAATCATGGAATCAGGGAATAACGGAGTCATAGAATCGCAGAATCAGGGAATCATGGAGTCCCAGGATCGTGGAACCGCAGAATCTTGGAATCGTGGAATCACAGAGTCATGGAATCATAGAATGATGGAATCACAGAACCATGGAATCATGGAATCACACAATCATGGAATCATGGAACATAGAATCATGGAATCACAGAGTCATGGAATCACAGGGTCATGGAATCACAGAATCATGGAATCACAGGGTCATGGAAACACAGAATCATGGAATCACAGGGTCATGGAATCACTGTGGAATGGAATCATGGAACCACAGAACCATAAAATCATGGAATCACAGGATCATGGAATCACTGGGTCATGGAATTATAGAATCACAAAATCTTTACATCATGGAATCACGGAATCACAGAATCATAAAATCATGGAATCACAGGATCATGGAATCACTGGGGCATGGAATTATAGAATCACAAAATCTTTACATCATGGAATCACGGAATCACAGAATCATAAAATCATGGAATCACACAATCATGCAATCACAGAATCAGGGAATCATGGAACCACAAAGCCAGGGAACACTAATTCCTGTGCTGGCTAAAATGTATAAATAGAAGATGTTTTATTGCTTGGGGTGCTTGGTTTGTGGAACTCCACGAAAGCCAACTCTGAAATAAATAATAATAAATAACCAACAATAAATAAATAATAATAATAAATACTCCATGCCTCTCTCGAGTCATAATTATTGCCTTAAATTGGTAACAAAATCCAATTTTTGCTGGCAGCAAAGGGGTTGGAATGTTTCCTCAACCATCACCTCTTCCCAGCTCCCTCTCTTTTATTCCCACATCCCTTTTCCCAAAGCAGAGCCTGAATTCTCACCTTCCTTTTTGCCCCCTCGGAAATTTGGGGTGGAGGTGCCCGGTGTCCCCTCTTTAACTTTGTTGGGAATGACATCACTGTTTGGATCTTGAACAGCTTTAATTAACCCCTTGATTAGTTATTTTAATTACTCACTGATTTTTAGCACGAAGTTGTCGCGAGCTTGGGAAAAGCACCAAAAAAAGGGAGTTTTGATAAAAATCAACCTTGGTCTGCTCAGAGAAACGAAGGTGAGAGAGAGGAAGGTGAGTGTTGAACCTGGACATCTGGAAACCCAAGGTTTGGGAAGGACTCTGGGCAGAAATCAGCAGATGAAGGAGGAGGACAACGAGGACTCAACGTGTCCTGTCTGGGAGGAAAAGATGCCAAGAAGATTAAAGATATGAACTAATTATTAGACAAAACCAGTTATCATCAATTAATGGCCAATAGGAGGTGGAATACTAACTAATTAAAGGAATGATGTGATGAAGAACCAGTGAACACTCATTTCTTCATTTGCTAAAAATGTGTAAATGGGTCAAAAAGTTATATATTGAGGGCTGGGCTCTGTGAGGATTAGAGGGTTTTATTTATCCCAGCAATTCAGGATTATTGGGGATTATTTTCATCTGTCACAGGCAGGGCTGTTTTCACCCAGATCAGTGTGCAAGGGGATGTCTGAGCCTTGAAAAGGCAGACTTTGGGCCTGATAAGGGGATTTATCTTGGCCAGGCCACGTTCAAGGAGAAGAAACTGCTTTTAGGAGGCTCGTGGGGTTTGAACACGATGGTCTTCAAGGTCCCCTCCCAGCCCAAACCACCCTATGACTCTGTGATTGTTTTAAATGAATATTGGGAGTTGATTTACAGAGTAAAATACGGCAATAATGGTAAATAATAATAATGATAATAAAAGGGGAAAGAAACTAATTGATGCTCGATGCAATTGCTCACCACCCGCTGACTGATGTCAGACTCCTCCTTCCCAGGTAACTCCCTCCAGTTTATGGACTGGCAATGGTGGTGGAATATCCCTTTGGATAGCTCGGGTCACCTTCCTGGCTCTCCTCCCTCCCAGTTCTGGCAGAGCAGGAGACAAAAAAAATATAAGAAAAAGTCCTTGACTTGGGATAAACACGACTCAGCAAAAACCCAAACCATCCCTGTGTTATCCACCCCCTTCTCATCCCAAATCCAAAACACAAAGCACTGGAACAGCCTCTGGGCAGGAATTAACTCGTTCCCAGCTGAAAGTGGGACAAGATCCAGGTCTGGAGGGGCCACATGAGGAGCTGCTGAGGGTGCTTGGATTGTTCATCCTGGAGGGGACTGAGGGGAGACCTCGAGGGGCTGCAGCTCCTCTGTGTGAGCAGGGGCAGGACCCGAGGGAGCAGCTGGAGCTGCGGTTTGGGGGGTTTGGGAGCTGTGAGGAGGGTCAGGGTTGATCTCAGGGAAAGGTTCTTCCCCCAGAGGGTGGTTGGGCACTGAACAGGCTCCCCAGGGCAGTGGGCACGGCCCCAGGGTGCCAGAGCTCCAGGAGGGTTTGGACAACGCCCTGAGGGACACGGGGGGATTGTTGGGGTGTCTGTGCAGGGCCAGGGGTTCCACTCCATGATCCTTGTGAGTCCCTCAGGATTCTATAAACCAGGTTTAAGTTGGAAGGGACCTTAAAACTCACCCAGTCCCACCAGCATGCCACGGGCAGGGACTCCTTCCACTATCCCGGATTGCTCCGAGCTGGCCTTGGACACCTCCAGGGATCCAGGGGCAGGCACGGCTTCTCTGGGCAACCTGATCCTTACAAAGGACAAAAAACCTTGTCCCAGCTTTCCTCTGATGCGTCAAGCAAAGATCAGATGCTGTGTGTCCACAATTAGCAATGAGCTGCTGCCCCAAAAGTGACTCGAGCCTTTTTCATCCTTTGCCTTTGGTTATTTTACGGATCCGGGGGGGTCGCTGCTGCCCCAGGACCTGTGGAACCAACTGAGAGCTTCCTCATGAGGGCAGTGAGAGGACCCCAGGGAGCAGCTGGAGCTCTCTCAGGGTTTTAGGGGGATATCAGGAAAAGGTTCTTCCCCTAGAGGATGGTCGGGCACTGAACAGCCTCCCCAGCGCAGTGGGCACGGCCCCAAGGCTGCCAGAGCTCCAGGGGCGTTTGGACAACGCCCCGAGTGACGGGAGGGGATTCTTGGGGTGTCTGTGCAGGGGCAGGAGTTGGATTGGGATGATCCCCGCGGTTCCCTTCCCTCAGGATATTCCACGATTCCCTCACGGGCGGGAGCGAGGGCGACCCTCGCCCCCCCACCCCCCTCACGGGGTTTGCGCACGGCCCCTCCCGGAGCCCCCGTGAGGGACGAGGCGGGAAAAGCCGCCCGGCCGAGCCTGAGGGACGGGGCGGGAAAAGCCGCCCGGCCGAGCCTGAGGGACGGGGCGGGAGGAGGCTGAGGGACGGGGCGGGAAAAGCCGCCCGGCCGAGCCTGAGGGACGAGGCGGGAAAAGCCGCCCGGCCGAGCCTGAGGGACGAGGCGGGAAAATCCGAGCCTGAGGGACGGGGCGGGAAAAGCCGCCCGGCCGAGCCTGAGGGGCGAGGCGGGAAAATCCGAGCCTGAGGGACGGGGCGGGAAAAGCCGCCCGGCCGAGCCTGAGGGACGAGGCGGGAGGAGGCTGAGGAAAGTCGCTCGGCGCTGCTTGAGGGTGAGGGTGGGCGGTTCTGCAGTGCCCGGGTCGGGTGTCCCCTCAGTGCTCGTGCCGGGTGTCCCCTCAGTGCCTGGGTCAGGAGTCCCCTCAGTGCCTGGGTCGGGTGTCCTCGCAGTGCCCGAGGCCGGTGCCCTCACCCTCAGCAGCCCCTGCCCTCCGCTACCTCATTCTCCACAGCCCCTCACCCTCAGCAGCCCCTGCCCTCTGCTACCTCACCTTCCACAGCCCCTAAACCTCAGCAGCCCCTGCCCTCAGCTCCTTGCCCTCAACAGCCCCTCACCCTCAGCACCTCGCCCTCAGGTCCTGGCCCTCAGCTCCTCATCCTCCACAGCCCCTGCCCTCAGCAGCCCCTGCCCTCAGCCCTTCACCCTCAGGTTTGTGAGGCTCCTCATCCTCCACAGCCCCTGCCCTCAGCAGCCCCTGCCCTCTGCTCCTCATCCTCCACAGCCCCTGCCCTCAGCACCTCCTGCCCTCAGCTCATCCTCCACAGCCCCTGCTCTCAGCATCCCCTGCCCTCAGCACCTCCTGCCCTCAGCACCTCCTGCCCTCAGCATCCCCTGCCCTCAGCACCTCCTGCCCTCAGCACCTCCTGCCCTCAGCATCCTGCCCTCAGCCCCTCATCCTCCGCAGCCCCTGCCCTCGCACCTCCCGCCTCAGCTCATCCTCCACAGCCCCTCAGCCCTCTGCCCTCAGCACCTCCTGCCCTCAGCATCCCTGCCCTCAGCACCCAGCCCCTCGCACCTCCTGCCTAGCACCTCCTGCCTCAGACCCTGCCCTCAGCCTCGCCTCCGCAGCCCTGCCTCAGCCCTGCCCTCAGCACCTCCTGCCCTCAGCTACCTCCTGCCATCAGCACCTCCTGCCCCAGCCCTCCTCTGAGCCTCACCTCCACAGCCCCTGCCCTCAGCAGCCTCCTGCCCTCCGCTAGCCCCATGCTCCTCCAGCCCCTCACCCTCCAGCAGCCCCTGCCCTCAGCACCTCCCGCCTCACTCATCCTCCACAGCCCCTGCTCAGCATCCCCTGCCTCAGCACTGCCCCTGCCCTCCAGCACCTCCGCCCTCAGCAGTCCTGCCCTCAGCACCTCCTGCCCTCAGCACCTCCTGCCCTCAGCACCTCCTGCCCTCAGCATCCCCTGCCCTCAGCTCCTCATCCTCCACAGCCCCTGCCTTCAGCACCTCCCGCCCTCAGCCTCATCCCCTCCACGGCCTCCTGCCTCAGCACCCTCCTGCCCTCAGCACCTCCTGCCCTCAGCATCCCCTGCCCTCAGCACCTCCTGCCCTCAGCACCTCCTGCCCTCAGCACCTCACCCTCAGCAGCCCCTGCCCTCCGCTACCTCATTCTCCACAGCCCCTGCCCTCAGCACCTCCTGCCCTCAGCACCTCCTGCCCTCAGCACCTCCTGCCCTCAGCACCTCCTGCCATCAGCATCCCTGCCTTCAGTCCCTGGCCCTCAGCAGCCCCTCACCCTCAGCCCTTCACCCTCAGCCCTTCACCCTCAGCCCTCAGCAGCCCCTCACCCTCAGCATCTCTCCCCCACCCTCAGCTCCCCTCACCCTCACCTTGCCCACACAGGCCCTGGGGGTTGTTTGAAACGTGGGGAGCCTTTTCCTAAAGCCCTCTTGACAATCTAGTGGGCTGGGTGCTGTTTAGCACTGAGGAGCGTGGCCTTTGGAGGCTCGTATTTCATATAAACACAGATATAAATATTCCAATTACTGCATCCTGCCGCCTCGGGGGAGGCCTGTGCTGCTGTGGAAATCAAGGATCTGATGCTGGGGATTATCAGACAAACTGCCCTGCTCTGTTTGCTGAAAACTCCAGGTTTGTTTGAGCTGGTGAGTTGTGCAGGAGATCCCTGTGGAAGCTGCAGGCTGGTCTTGCTGCCCTTGTGCTCATCCAGGTGTTAATGCAGGTGTTTCATTCACAGGAAGAAGAGTCTCTGCAAAATGGCAACTGCTCAGAAGCAAAGGAACTGCATGGTACGGTTTTGTTGTGGTTTTTGGCATGGTTTATTCTTCCATGGGAAAAACGGGGGAATTTTGGCTGAAATAGTGCACCCAGGTGATATTTCTTCATTTGAAAACTCCAGGCTAATTCGGTTCTTTTAACTAAGAATAAAAGATGCTTAATGGAAAAATAACCTGAATTCCGCTGTCGTGCACCGGCCGTGTCCTAAAAACACAATGGCACCAAGTGTCAGGAATGTCCTTTATAAGTCACACTTTTCAGTTGAGTTCAGATTGAGGCACTGGACAGGTTTGGTGCTGTGGATACAGCTGAAACTGGTTTCTTCCTCTGGTTTTCCAGAGTGCAGTGGTGTTCCCAAAAACAATAGGCACGGAGCAGCAGTCCCTGATGCTGGTGAAGAGGCTCCTGGCAGTGGCCGTGTCCTGCATCACGTACCTGAGAGGAATCTTCCCTGAGAGTGCCTATGGAACCAGATACATGGATGGTAACAGGCTGTTAACACAGTAACTTGCAGAAGATGGGTGTTTTTAAAGCCCTTTTGAGACCATTTCGATGCCTGTAATGGAAACCTCACTCGTGCCTTACGCTGAATTTTGTCAGTGCTGGTGCTCTAACAATTAAACCTCTGCTCACACTTAATAATAATGTTAATTTTAGACCTCTTTTTGGTATGTGCTTTTAAGGAGGGAACATCACTTTTTTTAAAAAAATATGCATTTTGCCCCAAGTAAATGTGTTTTTTTTTTTTCTTTTTAATTTTTTTTTTTTTGGAGATGTCTGTGTCAAAATCCTGAGGGAAGACAAGAACTGCCCCGGCTCCAGCCAGCTGGTGAAATGGTGACGTCTGGATTTCCCTATTTTCCACAAACACCATTTATTGCCCTAATACAATAAACAGACACAAGAATTCCACTTTTCTGCTGCTGTTTCAGCCAGAAGCAAATGGGAATTAGCAACTCATGGCCCGTATTGTTTGTTTTCGCAGGATGCTGGGCTGCTACGATGCCTTGCAGAAGAAATACGTGAGTCTTGCAGTCTCATCTCAGTGTGGGAATGCTGATTTAAGCCTCTTATTTCCCAGTGCTGAATCAGCTGCAGCACAGGAATTTCAGGATAAAATTCCTTGCAAACAGAGGCACTGAAGGATTTGTAGGTGGTTTGGAAGTTTTTTCTTCCAGCAAGCCTTAGTTAGTTACCTGTTGGTTCCCACAGCCAGAGAAGCAAATATTTCAGGAGAAACGGGCTCTAAAATATGTGTAATGTTCTCTTTCTTTCTCTCTTTGTGTCCCTGACAGCTAAGGCAGATTGTCCTGGCAGTAAGTATCTCTGAAAAGCAAAGGATAAAGTCCTTATCCTGATTTTTTTTTTTTTATTTCTTTCCCAAGAGTTCTTATTCTGATTCCTCTCTTCACTTTAAAAACACAGGTCTACACCCAGCCAGAAGACCCTCAGGTAAATCAGCTGGAACATTTAATTGTAATTTAATTTAAGGGGTGCCTGTAATGTACTTTTCTTTGATGTACATGGTTCCTGCTGCCTGTTTAGCAGCCAGAGCAGCAGCAGGACTTGCCCTGGGGGCTGGGAGTTTAATTAACCACTGTCTTTGCTTGCAGACAGTCACAGAGTGTTACCACTTCAAGTTCAAGTACACCCAGCACGGGCCACTCCTGGATTTCGGCAGGTACAGCCCCAGGCCTTTCCCTGCCTGCTTTTCCAGCCCCCTTTTTGTGTGACAAAACCTTGGATTTTATCTGTTTGGTGTTGGGTTTTTAAAGTCTGGATCTTAAGGCTGATTTCTTTTTTTTTCAGCTGGCTTAGACTTATTAAAATACAAGTAATCATTTAGTCTGATTTAGGCTGGTAGTTTTAATACCCACTTAGTGTCAGCCTGATGTCTCTCACCAGGTTCTTGGAGATATTCCATGTGTGGAGGGTGAAACTTAATATCAGATTTACTTTTCTCTTTCTTTCTCTTTCTTTCTTGCTTTCCCTCTCTCTTTCCCTCCTCCTTTCCTCCTTCTTTCCTTCTTTCCTCTTCCTTTCCTGCTCCTTTCTTCCTTTTTTCCTCCTCCTTTCCTTCTTTTCCTTCTTCTTTTTTCCTTTTCCTTCTTCTTATCCTTCTTTTCCTTCTTCTTTCCTCCTTCTTTTCTCTTTCTTTTCCTTCTTTTCCTCCTCCTTTCCTCCTTTTTTCCTCAACCCACTACCCTCCTTCTTTTCCTTCTTTCCTCCTTCTTTTCCGTCTTCTTCTCCTTCTTTTCTGTCTTCTTCCTTCTTTTCTCCTTCTCCTCCTTCTACTTCTTTTCCTTCTTTCCTCCTTTTTTTCCTTCTTTTCCTCCTTCTTCTCCTTCTTTTCTCCTTCTTCTTTTCCTTCTTTTCTCCTTTTTTTTCCTTCTTTCCTCCTTTTCCGTCTTCTTCTTCTTTTCCTTCTTTTCTCCTTCTTTTCTCCTTCTTCTCCTTCTTTTCTCCTTCTTCTCCTTCTTCTTCTTTTCCTTCTTTTCTCCTTCTTCTTTTCCGTCTTCTTCTTCTTTTCCTTCTTTTCTCCTTCTCCTCCTTCTTTTCCTTCTTTTCTCCTTCTTTTCCTTCTTTTCTCCCTCTTTTCCTTCTTCTTTTCTCCTTCTTTACCTTCTTCTTCTTCTCCTCTTCTTTTCTCCTTCTTCTCCTCTTCTTTTCTCCTTCTTTTCCTTCTTCTCCTTCTCCTTCTTTTCTCCTTTCCTTCTTCTTTTCTCTCCTTCTTCTTCTTTCTTCTTCTCTCCTTCTTTTTCTTCTTTCTTTTCTCCTTCTTTCCTCCTTCTTTTCTCCTTCTTCTTCCTTCTCCTTCTTCTTTTTCTCCTTCTTTTCCTTCTTCTCCTTCTTCTCCTTCTTCCTCCTCTCTCCTCTTTCTCCTTCTTTCTCTCCTTCTTCTCCTTCTTTCTCCTTTTCTTCTTTCTTCTTCTGTCTCTTTCCATCTTTTCTCTTTCTCTTCTCTTCTTCTTTCTCTTCTTTCTTTCTTCTTCTCTCTCTTCTCTTCTCTTTCTCTTTCTTCTTTCTCTTCTCTTTCTCTTCTTCTTCTTCTCTTCTCTTCTCTTCTCTTCTCTTCTCTTCTCTTCTCTTCTCTTCTCTTCTCTTCTCTTCTCTTCTCTTCTCTTCTCTTCTCTTCTCTTCTCTTCTCTTCTCTTCTCTTCTCTTCTCTTCTCTTCTCTTCTCTTCTCTTCTCTCTGCTCCTTCATCTCCCTCTCTTCTCCTCCTTCTCTTCTCCTTCTCCTCCTTCTCCTCCTTCTTTCCCCTCCCCTCCCCATCCACCCCCCATCTCTGCACCCCCTGCTCCGCTCACCGCCTCTCCCCTGGGCTGTTCCCAGCAGGGAGCGCTCGGGCTCGCCCATCCCGTGCGCGGACACGAAGCGGGCGAGCATCCTGCTCATCCGCAAGATCTTCGTGCTGATGCAGAACCTCAGCCCGCTGCCCAGCGACGTCTGCCTCACCATGAAGCTGCTCTACTACGATGAGGGTACCGTGCCCTGCCCCCCGCGCCCCCAGCCCTGCTGGCAAAGCAGAGAAACGCTGCACTGCCCAACCTTTGTGTTTCCTGGGCCCTGGGAAATGATGTCATTGCAAGGGGCAGGGGGATGATCCTGCTGCAGGAACACGATCCTGCTGCAGGATCTCGACCCTGGCCCCGCCTTCCTCGGGGCAGGGGGATGATCCTGCTGCAGGAACACGATCCTGCTGCAGGATCTCGGTCCTGGCCCCGCCTTCCTCGGGGCAGGGGGATGATCCTGCTGCAGGAACACGATCCTGGCCCCGCCTTCCTCGGGGCAGGGGGATGATCCTGCTGCAGGAACACGATCCTGCTGCAGGAACACGATCCTGCTGCAGGATCTCGATCCTGGCCCCGCCTTCCTCGGGGCAGGGGGATGATCCTGCTGCAGGAACACGATCCTGCTGCAGGATCTCGACCCTGGCCCCGCCTTCCTCGGGGCAGGGGGATGATCCTGCTGCAGGAACACGATCCTGCTGCAGGAACACGATCCTGGCCTCGCCTTCCTCGGGGCAGGGGGATGATCCTGCTGCAGGAACACGATCCTGCTGCAGGAACACGATCCTGGCCCCGCCTTCCTCGGGGCAGGGGGATGATCCTGCTGCAGGAACACGATCCTGCTGCAGGATCTCGATCCTGGCCCCGCCTTCCTCGGGCCCGGCAGGGGGATGATCCTGCTGCAGGAACACGATCCTGCTGCAGGATCTCGATCCTGGCCCCGCCTTCCTCGGGGCAGGGGGATGATCCTGCTGCAGGAACACGATCCTGCTGCAGGATCTCGATCCTGGCCCCGCCTTCCTCGGGCCCGGCAGGGGGATGATCCTGCTGCAGGAACACGATCCTGCTGCAGGATCTCGACCCTGGCCCCGCCTTCCTCGGGGCAGGGGGATGATCCTGCTGCAGGAACAGGATCCTGCTGCAGGATCTCGATCCTGGCCCCGCCTTCCTCGGGGCAGGGGATGATCCTGCTGCAGGAACACGATCCTGCTGCAGGATCTCGATCCTGGCCCCGCCTTCCTCGGGGCAGGGGGATGATCCTGCTGCAGGAACACGATCCTGCTGCAGGATCTCGGTCCTGGCCCCGCCTTCCTCGAGGCAGGGATTTCCCCGGGAGTTTCCCACCCTGCATTTAGGCTGCCCCACACTTTTCCCAGCCCGGTTCGAGGCTGGTGACTCTCCAGACCTCCGGCCCTGCTTACGAAGTGTGTCGTTTCCTTATCGTGACAAGTCAGGATTTTATATCTCAATTTTATCTCCCCACCCCTTCTCAAACACCTTTGCCTGCTCAGCACAAAGAGCTTCACTTAACTCCAAGCTCAGTATTGATTATTCCCCTCCCCACACCCCATTTTTTTCTTATATTTAAGAGTTTGAACATTAATTTTACAAGGCTGTGACCCCTCTCGTGGCTTCCCCTCTGCAGTGACCCCCCCTGATTACCAACCCCCGGCTTCAGGGAGGCCAAGTGCGAGGGGCTGATGTTTAACGAGGAGCCCACCTACCTGAACGTGGGGGAGGTGCCCACCCCCTTCCACCTGCTGAAACTCAAGATCACCACCGAGAAGCAGCGCATGGAGAACGTGGACAGAAACATCCTGAGGCAGGGAAGGAGGGAGGAGCCAGGAGGGGAGATCCAGGGCATGAATGTAAGAACAACGAGGGGGTTTTGTGGAGCTTTTTGTTTGCTGTATCACCTAGAAAAAAACAAAAATCAACTGTCATTATTTCACCAGGGTGTTGATAAAACCCCCTCTGATCCCAGATAGGTTTAAGCAGGACAAAAGTTATAAACAATTCAGGGCGTTTGTGCCTTGATTTTCCTGCTCCATTTTGCAGGGACAGGGAGCAGCAGAGGGGAGGATGAAACCTCTGCCACTTCCCAACCCGTTATTTCACTGCACTTTGTTCCACCCCAAATCCACCCAAAAAAAAAAATCTGAGGAGAAACCTCCTTCCTGCTGTGCCTGCACTGAGTGACAGCCCCGTTTCCTCCTCCAGGAGGATCCTGTCCCGGATAACAGGGTGGTGGAGGAGAACCACGAGAACGTTTCAGAAGCTCAAGGTAACATTCAGGGTGATTTTCAAGTCTCTGAGTTGCCTCTTTCCTGGAACAAACCCCTCATTTTTCTCTATTCCCATCTGCATTATTTTCTTCACACTGGAGAGGGAATTTCTGCTCCATGGAGGAACACCCAGACAACCCTGGAGCTCCTTTCCAGAAAGGATTTCAAAGGTTGGGGTTGGGTTTGTTTGGGGCAGCTTTGGAACACCCAGACAAGCCTGGAGCTCCTTTCCAGAAAGGATTTCAAAGGTTGGGTTTGGGGTTTGTTTTGGGGCAGCTTTGGAACACCCAGACAACCCTGGAGCTCCTTTCCAGAAAGGATTTCAGATGTTGGGTTTGTTTTGGGGCAGCTTTGGAACACTGAGACAACCCTGGAGCTCCTTTCCAGAAAGGATTTAGAATGTTGGGGTTGTTTTGGGGCAGCTTTGGAACTCCCAGACAACCCTGGAGCTCCTTTCCAGAAAGGATTTCAGATGTTGGGGTTGTTTTGGGGCAGCTTTGGAACACCCAGACAACCCTGGAGCTCCTTTCCAGAAAGGATTTCAGATGTTGGGTTTGGGGTTTGTTTTGGGGCAGCTTTGGAACTCCCAGACAACCCTGGAGCTCCTTTCCAGAAAGGATTTCAGATGTTGGGGTTGTTTTGGGGCAGCTTTGGAACTCCCAGACAACCCTGGAGCTCCTTTCCAGAAAGGATTTCAGATGTTGGGTTTGGGGTTTGTTTTGGGGCAGCTTTGGAACACCCAGACAACCCTGGAGCTCCTTTCCAGAAAGGATTTCAGATGTTGGGGTTGTTTTGGGGCAGCTTTGGAACTCCCAGACAACCCTGGAGCTCCTTTCCAGAAAGGATTTCAAAGGTTGGGGTTGTTTTGGGTTTTTAGTTTAGGAAATGGCTGAATTTAAGGTTGAATTTAATCCTTGCTGGAGTTTAGGGCAGGAAATGGCTGAATTTAAGGTTGAATTTTAATCCTTGCTGGAGTTTAGGGCAGGGAAATGTCTGAATTTAAGGTTGAATTTAATCCTTGCTGGAGTTTAGTTTAGGAAATGGCTGAATTTAAGGTTGAATTTTAATCCTTGCTGGAGTTTAGTTTAGGAAATGGCTGAATTTAAGGTTGAATTTTAATCCTTGCTGGAGTTTAGTTTAGGAAATGTCTGAATTTAAGGTTGAATTTAATCCTTGCTGGAGTTTAGTTTAGGAAATGGCTGAATTTAAGATTGAATTTTAATCCTTGCTGGAGTTTAGAACAGGGAAATGGCTGAATTTAAGGTTGAATTTAAGGTTGAATTTAATCCTTGGTGGAGTTTAGTTTAGGAAATGGCTGAATTTAAGGTTGAATTTAATGCTTGCTGGAGTTTAGGACAGGAAAATGAATTTAAGGTTAAATTTAATCCTTGCTGGAGTTTAGGGCAGGAAAATGTCTGAATTTAAGGTTGAATTTAATCCTTGCTGGAGTTTAGTTTAGGAAATGGCTGAATTTAAGGTTGAATTTGAATATTTGCTGGAGTTTAGGAAATGGCTGAATTTAAGGTTGAATTTAATGCTTGCTGGAGTTTAGTTTAGGAAATGGCTGAATTTAAGGTTGAATTTAATCCTTGCTGGAGTTTGGGCAGGGAAATGTCTGAATTTAAGGTTGAATTTAATCCTTGCTGGAGTTTGGGAAAGGAAATGTCTGAATTTAAGACTGAATTTTAATCCTTGCTGGAGTTTAGGGCTGGGAAATGGCTGAATTTGAGATTGAATTTAATGCTTGGTGGAGTTTAGGGCAGGAAAATGTCTGAATTTAAGGTTGAATTTAATCCTTGCTGGAGTTTAGTTTAGGAAATGTCTGAATTTAAGGTTGAATTTAATCCTTGCTGGAGTTTAGGGCAGGAAAATATCTGAATATAAGGTTCAATTTTAATCCTTGCTGGAGTTTAGTTTGGAAAATGGCTGAATTTAAGGTTGAATTTAATCCTTGCTGGAGTTTGGGACTTGCTGGAGCTCCCCTGAGCCCTCTGGCATTCCCTGTTCCCGGAATTTTCCGTGTTCCTCGGGGCAGGGCTGGTTGTTAACGGTGACCAAACAGCTCGATTTGACTCCTCAGCTCTTTCCTTCTTTTAGAAACGAACTCCACCTGTGGAGAGGAAGCTGGAGGGATCCACACTCCCAATGTTTGTAACCCTCAGGTAGGAAAAACTCTCCTTCCTTGTCTTCAACCTTTAGGGAGCTTTTGTGGAGCTTCTTTTCCTCCCCTAACAGTGATTAATCTGCTGCAGTCACCACTTCCAGCAACAAAAATCCCTTTTTACTTCCCTTGGTCTCTAAATATGTATTTTTTTTTGCTGCTGTCACAACAGAAAACTTCATTTTCAGATTTCAGGAAACTCCTGGAGCGTTGTTACCACTTAACAGCTTGATTTAACCCAGAAAAAACCCCTTTGTTTTCTGCTTTCAGGTGGATCATTTGGCCCGAAAAACGTCTGAGCTGGTTGTGTCAGAGAGCAGGACGAGGAGTGGGAAGATATTTCAGAGCTGCCTTGTTAGTACCACGTGGTGCTGTTTTTTTAGCTTTATTCTTCCTGTTTCCTGTTCTTTTTCTCTCCCAAGCAGTGGAACAAACCCCCTGAGGTGGAATTATGGAATTCTCATCACTCAATTCCCACTGAATTTGGGAGGGGGGGATTCTGGCAGGGGGTGGGGACTGGCTGGGCTTTGGGTCCCTCCCAAACCATGCCACGATTCTTTGATTCCTGATGTCACAGTCAGGGGGTTTCCTGGGACAGAACCCATGGAATGGGACCCTGGCTGGGAACAGACCTTGGAATCAGGGAATGGGTTGGCTTGGAAGGGACCTTGGAGCTCATCCAGTCCCACCCCCTGCCAGGGACAGGGACACCTCCCTCTATCCCAGGTTGCTCCAGCCTGGCCTGGGACACTTCCAGGGACGGTGCATCCATGGAATAACCTGTCCACCCCCACAGGGAAGGATTTCTCCCGTGAAATTCCCACCCAGGAGCACATCCCAGCAGGGAGGGACACATCCCAACCTTCCTTCAACCCCTCAGAAAAACCCTGCCAGAAAATCCCTATCCAGCTGTTCCTGCAGGCCCAGCTCCTCTGGATCAGGGCTCTGTCCTGCTCTGGGGGGGGCTGTTCCCTGTCCAGCACCTGGAATTCCCCGTAATTCCCACGTGGTTCTCCCTGCAGGTGCACCAGGCCGAGCTCTCCTCCAGCCAGGACGTGCTGCCCAAGAGGAGGAAGCTCAGCGAGCCCAAGGAGCAGTTTTAGCTGCCAAACATCTCCTGGAATTCTCCCACCTGCCTGTTGGTCCCCAGGGATCTGTTCCGCTCCCTCAGCACTTCCCAGCGTGTTTTTAGGGAAGGAAAAGCCAGGAAAGCCCAGCTGGAAGATTCAGGGCCCGGCAGGTGGGACCAGAAAACCCCTAAAAGGGGTTTTGGGGTTGACTCCGGGCACGTCCGTGTCCTGATGGGGGTGGAGCAAAGCTCATTCCCACAGAGCCTTTGGAATTTTTATCCTGGTCCCCCAAAACCTGCCCAGTCCTGGAGGTGATTCCCAGAGTTTCCTGGCTGTTCCAGTGTTTGCTTTTCCTGCTGGGACACTTGGAGGGTTTGATGAGTTGTTTGTGGTTCTTCCCTGTCAGAAAATCCAGGGATTTCTGCTGCCTTTAACTCCAGATTCCCTACCAGAAAATCCTGGAATTTCTGCTGCCTTTAACTCCAGATTCCCTGCCAGAAAATCCAGGGATTTCTGCTGCCTTTAACTCCAGATTCCCTGCCAGAAAATCCAGGCATTTCTGATTCCTTTAACTCCAGATTCCCTGCCAGAAAATCCAGGGATTCCTGATTCCTTTAACTCCAGATTCCCTGCCAGAAAATCCTGGAATTTCTGATTCCTTTAACTCCAGATTCCCTGCCAGAAAATCCAGGCATTTCTGATTCCTTTAACTCCAGATTCCCTGCCAGAAAATCCAGGGATTCCTGATTCCTTTAACTCCAGATTCCCTGCCAGAAAATTTAGGAATTTCTGATTCCTTTAACTCCAGATTCCCTGCCAGAAAATTCAGGCATTTCTGATTCCTTTAACTCCAGATTCCCTGCCAGAAAATCCAGGCATTTCTGATTCCTTTAACTCCAGATTCCCAGCCAGAAAATCCAGGGATTTCTGATTCCTTTAACTCCAGATTCCCTGCCAGAAAATCCAGGCATTTCTGATTCCTTCAACTCCAGATTCCCTGCCAGAAAATCCTGGAATTTCTGATTCCTTTAACTCCAGATTCCCTGCCAGGAAATCCTGGAATTTCTGATTCCTTTAACTCCAGATTCCCTACCAGAAAATCCAGGGATTTCTGCTGCCTTTAACTCCAGATTCCCAGCAAGAAAATCCAGGAATTTCTGATTCCTTCAACTCCAGATTCCCTGCCAGAAAATCCTGGCATTTCTGCTGCCTTTAACTCCAGATTCCCTGCCAGAAAATCCAGGGATTTCTGATTCCTTTAACTCCAGATTCCCTGCCAGAAAATTTAGGAATTTCTGATTCCTTTAACTCCAGATTCCCTGCCAGAAAATTTAGGAATTTCTGATTCCTTTAACTCCAGATTCCCTGCCAGAAAATCCAGGGATTTCTGATTCCTTTAACTCCAGATTCCCTGCCAGAAAATCCAGGCATTTCTGATTCCTTCAACTCCAGATTCCCTGCCAGAAAATCCTGGAATTTCTGATTCCTTTAACTCCAGATTCCCTGCCAGAAAATCCAGGCATTTCTGATTCCTTTAACTCCAGATTCCCTGCCAGAAAATCCAGGGATTTCTGATTCCTTTAACTCCAGATTCCCTGCCAGAAAATTTAGGAATTTCTGATTCCTTTAACTCCAGATTCCCTACCAGAAAATCCAGGGATTTCTGCTGCCTTTAACTCCAGATTCCCTACCAGAAAATCCAGGCATTTCTGATTCCTTCAACTCCAGATTCCCTGCCAGAAAATCCTGGCATTTCTGATTCCTTTAACTCCAGATTCCCTACCAGAAAATCCTGGAATTTCTGCTGCCTTTAACTCCAGATTCCCTGCCAGAAAATCCAGGCATTTCTGATTCCTTTAACTCCAGATTCCCTGCCAGAAAATCCAGGCATTTCTGATTCCTTCAACTCCAGATTCCCTGCCAGAAAATCCAGGGATTTCTGATTCCTTTAACTCCAGATTCCCTACCCTGTATCCACGTGCAATTCCGAAGTGCTGTGACAGCGCCTCTTCCAGTGAACCTGGAAGTGCTTAAGCAGTTAATTAATTACTGGAAGTGCTTAAGTGGTTAATTAATTACTGGAAGGACTTACAGGGTTAATTGCAGGAGTTGGAGGCGGTGCCAGTTCCCTTTCCATTGAATAAGTGTTAATTTCCCGGGAATGGGAGGGAAGGGCAGGGAGAGCTGGAGGTTTCCTGCGGAAATTGGAGTTTCTAATTGGGAATGCGGTTGGAGTTTTTAATTGGGAATGTCCGTTTGTCGTTCCGTTAATTAAACAGCGCTCAGCGTTGGCTGCGGTGCCGTCAGCGCCGGGATGGGACGGGAATGGGACACGGGACAGGATGGGACGGGAATGGGACACGGGATGGGACGGGAATGGGACACGGGATGGGACGGGAATGGGACACGGGACAGCATGGGGATGGGATGGGATGGGATGGGATGGGATGGGGTAGGACAGGATGGATGGGATGGGATGGGGTAGGACAGGATGGATGGGATGGGATGGGATGGGATGGATGGGATGGGATGGGATGGGATGGGATGGGATGGGGTAGGACAGGATGGATGGGATGGGATGGGGTAGGACAGGATGGATGGGATGGGATGGGATGGGATGGGATGGGATGGGATGGGATGGGATGGGATGGGATGGGGTAGGACAGGATGGATGGGATGGGATGGGGTAGGACAGGATGGATGGGATGGGATGGATGGATGGGATGGGATGGGATGGATGGGATGGGATGGGGTAGGACAGGATGGATGGGACAGGATCAGGACAGACCCGGAGCCGGAGCTCTCTCGGGACTGGGATGGGATGGGATGGGATGGGATGGGATGGGATGGGATGGGATGGGATGGGGTAGGACAGGATGGGATGGGGTAGGACAGGATGGATGGGATGGATGGGATGGGGTAGGACAGGATGGGATGGGATAGGACGGGACAGACCCAGAGCCGGGAGCTCTCTCGGGACAGGGATGGGATGGGATGGGGTAGGACAGGATGGGATGAGGTAGAACAGGATGGATGGGATGGGATGGGACGGGACAGACCCAGAGCCGGGAGCTCTCTCGGGACAGGGATGGGATGGGATGGGGTAGGACAGGATGGGATGAGGTAGAACAGGATGGATGGGATGGGGTAGGACAGGATGGGATGGGATGGGATTGGGACAGGACGGGACAGACCCAGAACCGGGAGCTCTCTCGGGACGCGCCGCTCGGACACGCGGGCGGGGGCGGAGCCTCTTGCTTTGACTGACAGCCGGTCGCCCCGCCCACGACCGCGCTCATTGGCCGCTCCCTCCCGTGCGGGCTCCCATTGGTCGGTTCCGCCGCCTGGGCGGGGCCAGCGGAGCCCAGGAAACCGCGGTCGGCCCGGCCCGGCCCCGCCGAGGCTTTTGCTGCCCGGGGGGACCCGGGAGAGGAGCGGGGACACCGGGAGAGGAGCGGGGAGGGGACACCGGGAGAGGAGCGGAGACACCGGGAGAGGAGCGGGGACACCGGGAGAGGAGCGGGGACACCGGGACGGGTGAGGGGACACCGGGACGGGTGAGGGGACACCGGGAGAGGAGCGGGGACACCGGGACCGGTGAGGGGACACCGGAGCGGGTGAGGGGACACCGGGAGAGGAGCGGGGACACCGGGACGGGTGAGGGGACACCGGGACGGGTGAGGGGACACCGGGAGAGGAGCGGGGACACCGGGACCGGTGAGGGGACACCGGGACGGGTGAGGGGACACCGGGACGGGTGAGGGGACACCGGAACGGGTGAGGGGACACCGGGAGAGGAGCGGGGACACCGGGACCGGTGAGGGGACACCGGCACGGGTGAGGGGACACCGGCACGGGTGAGGGGACACCGGGACGGGTGAGGGGACACCGGGAGAGGAGCGGGGACACCGGGACCGGTGAGGGGACACCGGCACGGGTGAGGGGACACCGGCACGGGTGAGGGGACACCGGGAGAGGAGAGGGGACACCGGAACGGGTGAGGGGACACCGGCACGGGTGAGGGGACACCGGGAGAGGAGAGGGGACACCGGGAGAGGAGCGGGGACACCGGGAGAGGTGAGAGGACACTGGGACGGGTGAGGGGACACCGGGACGGGTGAGGGGACACCGAGAGAGGAGCGGGGACACCGGGAGAGGAGCGGGTACACCGGGACGGGTGAGGGGACACCGGGACGGGTGAGGGGACACCGAGAGAGGAGCGGGGACACCGGGAGAGGAGCGGGGACACCGGGACGGGTGAGGGGACACCGGAACGGGTGAGGGGACACCGGGAGAGGAGCGGGGACACCGGGACGGGTGAGGGGACACCGGGAGAGGAGCGGGGACACCGGCACGGGTGAGGGACACCGGCACGGGTGAGGGGACACCGGCACGGGTGAGGGGACACCGGCACGGGTGAGGGGACACCGGGACGGGTGAGGGGACACCGGGAGAGGAGCGGGGACACCGGGAGAGGAGCAGGGACACCGGACGGGTGAGGGGATACCGGGACGGGTGAGGGGACACCGGGACGGGTGAGGGGACACCGGAGCGGGTGAGGGGACACCGGGACGGGTGAGGGGACACCGGGAGAGGAGCGGGGACACCGGGAGAGGAACGGGGACACCGGGAGAGGAGCGGGGACACCGGGATAGGAGCGGGGACACCGGGACGGGTGAGGGGATATCGGGAGAGGAGCGGGGACACCGGGACGGGTGAGGGGACACCGGGAGAGGAACGGGGACACCGGGACGGGTGAGGGGACACCGGGACGGGTGAGGGGATATCGGGAGAGGAGCGGGGACACCGGGACGGGTGAGGGGGATGAGGGGAACGGGGGGACACCGGGACAGGTGAGGGGAATGAGGGGTACAGAGGGACCCTCCCGGACAGGTGAGGGGGATAAAGGGTACGAAGGGACTCTCCGGGACAGGTGAGGGGAAGGGAGGTACCGGGGGACCCGGGAGGGGGCCAGGAGGAGGATGGAGCCGGGATGGAGCCAGGGTCGGGGTGGGTGGGATGCAGCCGGTGCCCCCCCCCATCCCGGTGCCGGACCCGCCTCTCCCGGGATCGGGCGAAGGGACCGCGTCCCCTCCAGCCCCGGCTGGGTCCCGGCCAGCTCCTGTCACCTCCTCCCGGGGAGGGCGAGCTGGGAGTCCCTGGGGGGAAGGGGCCGTGTCCCTGGTCCTGGGCTCTGGGGCTGGGCTCTCGCTCGGGCTTTGGGCTCTGGGTCTGAGTCAGGGTCTAGGTCTGTGTCTGGGGTCTGGGTCAGGGTCTAGGTTTGGGTCTGGCTTTGTGGTCTGGGTTTGCATCGGGGTCTGGGTTTGGGGTCTGGGTTTGGGTCTGGACTCGGGTCTGTGTTTGGGGTCTGTGTTTGGGGTCTGGGTCTATGCCTGGGTCTGAGTCTGGATCTGGGACTGGCTTTGGGTTCTGGGGCTGGGTTTGGGGTCTGGGGCTGGATTGGGGCTCTAGGTTGGGGTTTAGGCTCTGTCTCTGGGTTTGAGTTTGGGCTCTGGGGCTGAGTTTGGGCTCTGGGGCTGAGTTTGGGCTCTGGGGCTGAGTTTGGGCTCTGGGGCTGAGTTTGGGCTCTGGGGCTGAGTTTGGGCTCTGGGGCTGCCTTTGGGCTCTGGGTTGGAGTTTGGGCTCTGGGGCTGGCTTTGGGCTCTGGGGCTGGGTTTGGGCTCTGGGGTTGTCTTTGGGCTCTGGGGCTGGCTTTGGGCTCTGGGGCTGGCTTTGGGCTCTGGGGCTGGGTTTGGGCTCTGGGGCTGGCTTTGGGCTCTGGGGCTGGGTTTGGGCTCTGGGGCTGGGTTTGGGCTCTGGGGCTGGGTTTGGGCTCTGGGGCTGGATTTGGGCTCTGGGGCTGGGTTTGGGCTCTGGGGCTGGGTTTGGGCTCTGGGGCTGGGTTTGGGCTCTGGGGCTGGATTTGGGCTCTGGGTCTTGGTTGAGGCTCTGGGGGTGGATTTGGGCTCTGGGGCTGAGTTTGGGCCCTGGGGTTGTCTTTGGGCTCTGGGTTGGGGTTTGAGCTCTGGGGCTGGCTCTGGGTCTGGGTTGGGGCTCTAGGTTGGGGTTTGGGTTCTGTCTCTGGGGCTGGGTTTGGGCTCTGGGGCTGGAGTGGGGCTCTAGGTTGGGGTTTGGGCTCTGGGTTGGGGTTTGGGCTCTGGGTTGGGGTTTGGGCTCTGGGTTGGGGTTTGGGCTCTGGGTTGGGGTTTGGGCTCTGTCTCTGGGTTTGGGCTCTGTCTCTGGGTTTGGGCTCTGGGTTGGGGTTTGGGCTCTGGGTTGGGGTTTGGGCTCTGGGTTGGGGTTTGGGCTCTGTCTCTGGGTTTGGGCTCTGTCTCTGGGTTTGGGCTGTGTCTCTGGGTTTGGGCTCTGGGTTGGGGTTTGGGCTCTGTCTCTGGGTTTGGGCTCTGGGTTGGGGTTTGGGCTGTGTCTCTGGGTTTGGGCTCTGGGTTGGGGTTTGGGCTCTGGATTGGGGTTTGGGCTCTGGGTTGGAGTTTGGGCTCTGGGTTGGAGTTTGGGCTCTGGGTTGGAGTTTGGGCTCTGGGTTGGAGTTTGGGCTCTGGGGCTGAGTTTGGGCTCTGGGGCTGAGTTTGGGCTCTGGGGCTGAGTTTGGGCTCTGGGTTGGGGTTTGGGCTCTGGGTTGGGGTTTGAGCTCTGGGTTTGGGTTCTGGCTCTGGGGCTGGGTTTGGGTTCTGGGTTGGGGCTCTGAGTTGGGGTCTGGGTTTGGGCTCTGGGTTGGGGCTCTGGGTCTCAGCTGGGGCTCTGGGTCTCAGCTGGGGCTCTGGGTCTGGGTTTGGGCTCTGGGTCTGGGTTGGGGCTCTGGGTTGGGTTTGGGCTCTGGGTTGGGTTTGGGCTCTGTCTCTGGGTTTGGGTTCTGGCTCTGGGTTTGGGTTCTGTCTCTGGGTCTGGGTTTGGGCTCTGGGTTGGCATTTGGGCTCTGGGTTTGGGTTCTGTCTCTGGGTCTGGGTTTGGGCTCTGGGGCTGAGTTTGGGTTCTGGGTTGGCATTTGGGCTCTGGTTTGGGTTTTGGGCTCTGTCTCTGGGGCTGGATTGGGGCTCTGGGTTGGAGTTTGGGCTCTGGATTGGGGTTTGGGCTCTGTCTCTGGGGCTGGGTTTGGGCTCTGGGGCTGAGTTTGGGCTCTGGGGCTGAGTTTGGGCTCTGGGGCTGAGTTTGGGCTCTGGGGCTGGGTTTGGGCTCTGAGTTGGGCTTTGGGCTCTGGGGTTGGGGCTCTGGCACTGCCTCTAGGTCTCGGTTGGGGCTCTGTGTTGGGGTTTGGGCTCTGTGTTGGGGTTTGGGCTCTGGGTTGGGGTTTGGGCTCTGCGTTGGGGTTTGGGCTCTGTCTCTGGGGCTGGGTTGGGGCTCTGTGTTGGGGTTTGGGTTCTGGGTTGGCATTTGGGCTCTGGGTTTGGGTTCTGTCTCTGGGTCTGGGTTTGGGCTCTGGGTCTGGGTTTGGGTTCTGGCTCTGGGTTTGAGCTCTGTCTCTGGGACTGGGTTTGGGTTCTGGGTCTGGGTTGGGGCTCTGGGTTGGGGTTTGGGCTCTGTCTCCAGGGTCCCAGCTCTGTCCCAGCCCCTCACCCCCGTGTGCAGCAGGCCGGGCCATGAGGACCCTCACGCACCGGGCCCGGCGGGGGGAGCCGGGCAGGGGCTCGGACAGGAGGCCGGACGGGGACGGGGCCGGAGCTCCCGACAGAGACCCCGACGAGGACGATCCCGGTGACTCCAAGGACGTCTGGCTCACCCTCATGGAGGAGGTGCTGCTGCTGGGGCTCAAGGACAAGGAGGTGACTTTGGGGGGGTCCTTTTTGGGGTGTGGGTCCCTTTTTGGGGGGGGCCTGGACGTCCATGGTGAGCTCCTCTCCCTCCTCCTCCTCCTCCTCCCCCAGGGAATCCTGGAATGGGTTGGGTTGGGTTGGGAGGGACCTTAAAGGTCATTTCTTCCACCCCATTTCCACCAGACCAGGTTGCTCCAAGGCCAGGGGGGGACACAGGAGACCCACTGGGATCCACTGGGATCTGCCAGGACCATCCACAAAGAGAAAAACACCTTCTTGTCCCAGCCCTGAGCTGGGCTTGGGGTTTTATTTGTGGGTCTTGCTGTGCTTGAACTCGTGGGGTTTTGCACCGATTTCCTGGAATCCTGGAATGGTTTGGGCTGGAAAAGCTCATCAAGCCCTGGGCAACCCCTGCCCCACCCCTGGAAGTGCCCAAGGCCGGGCTGGAGCGAGCTGGGATAGCAGGAACTGTCCCTGCCCTTGGTCTCCATGATCTTTAGGGTCCTTCCCAGCCCAAACCATTCCATGATTCCTGCTCTATCCTCACCAGCAGCTGGGATTGACCCCAGGAAGCCGAGCAGGTGCTTTTTTTGGGGTGACAGCAGCAGAGCAGAGCCCTCAGCACGGGCTTTTCCAGCTCCAGGAGCACCCCTGGATTGTCCTGGGGGACCTTTTCCAGCCTGGACTTCCTTTTCCAGCTCTCCCAGGGACCTGGAGGGGCCCAGGATGGTGGGAATTGCAGGTTCTGAGGGTGACAGAGGCTGTGCCTGCCCTTCCTGACCATCCCAGATAAAGATCTGGGACCTGGAGGACCCAGGATGGTGGGAATTGTGGATTGTGAAGGTGACAGAGGCTGTGCCTGCCCTTCCTGACCATCCCAGATAAAGATCTGGGACCTGGAGGTGCCCAGGACGGTGGGAATTGTGGATTGTGAGGGTGACAGAGGCTGTGCCTGCCCTTCCTGGTGATCCCAGATAAAGATCTGGGACCTGGAGGAGCCCAGGACAGTGGGAATTGCAGGTTCTGAGGGTGACAGAGGCTGTGCCTGCCCTTCCTGAGGATCCCAGATAAAGATCTGGGACCTGGAGGGGCCCAGGACAGTGGGAATTTCAGGTTGTGAGGGTGACAGAGGCTGTGCCTGCCCTTCCTGACCATCCCAGATAAAGATCTGGGACCTGGAGGAGCCCAGGATGGTGGGAATTGTGGATTGTGAGGGTGACAGAGGCTGTGCCTGCCCTTCCTGACCATCCCAGATAAAGATCTGGGACCTGGAGGGGCCCAGGACGGTGGGAATTTCAGGTTCTGAGGGTGACAGAGGCTGTGCCTGCCCTTCCTGACCATCCCAGATAAAGATCTGGGACCTGCAGGGCTGGGGAGGAAGTGGCAGGAGAGCAGGAACAGGGAGCAAATATTTGAGAGCGTGTCCTGCCTCATTCCTGGGCCGTGTTTGACGTTCCTGGCTGGCTGAATCCATCCTGGGAACGGCCCTTCAGCCACCAGGAAGTTGGGAGAGCACAAGAGATTATAAAAAAACCACCACCTTGGCACTCTTTTCTTCTTTTTTTTATTTTTTTTATCCTCCATCCTGTCCTTCCACATTCCTCCACCTGCAGAGAGAGAGCACGGAGCTCTCCACACCTCAGGTGGTTCTTTCCTCCTTTGGGTCGTTAAAAATGGGGCGATTTTAGGCCAAATTTGGCCAAATTTAACCAAATTTCACCAATTCCCACTGGAATTTCGGTATTTGGAGTCCACCTGGGGGGTGAGAACCTGCCTGGACACCAACCTGGCTTTCAGGGAGCAGGAGTTGGATTTGAAATCACCCTTTAATATTTTTTATTTCTTCCCTGGGCTCACCTGGGCGAGTTGAGGCTTCAGGTGGTGCTGCCACCTCCTCCTTTTTTTTTTTTTTTTTAATTATTTTCCTGGAGAAACCCTCTGGAAAAGGGAGCTGTGCAGAGCCCAGGGATGAAAGGTGGCTTTGTCCTCCCTCAGGAGGGAGTGGGGAGAGCAAAGAAAAGCCCTGAGGGTGATTTTATGGATCCCTGAGGGTGATTTTATGGCTCCCTAAGGGTGATTTTATGGCTCCCTGAGGATGATTTTGTGGATCCCTGAGGGTGATTTTATGGCTCCCCTGAGGGTGATTTTATGGCTCCCTGAGGGTGATTTTATGGCTCTCTGAGGGTGATTTTATGGCTCTCTGAGGGTGATTTTATTGATCCCTGAGGGTGATTTTATGGCTCTCTGAGGGTGATTTTATGGCTCCCTGAGGGTGATTTTATGGCTCCCTGAGGGTGATTTTATGGCTCCCTGAGGGTGATTTTATTGATCCCTGAGGGTGATTTTATGGCTCCCCTGAAGGTGATTTTATGGCTCCCTGAGGGTGATTTTATGGCTCCCCTGAGGGTGATTTTATGGATCCCTGAGGGTGATTTTATGGCTCCCCTGAGGGTGATTTTATGGCTCCCTGAGGGTGATTTTATGGCTCCCTGAGGGGGATTTTATGGCTCCCTGAGGGTGATTTTATGGCTCCCCTGAGGGTGATTTTATGGCTCCCTGAGGGTGATTTTATGGCTCCCCTGAGGGTGATTTTATGGCTCCCTGAGGGTGATTTTATGGCTCCCCTGAGGTGATTTTATGGCTCCCTTGAGGGTGATTTTATGGCTCCTGAGGGTGATTTTATGGCTCCCCTGAGGGTGATTGGCCCTCAGGTGATTTTATGGCTCCCTGAGGGTGATTTTATGGCTCCCTGAGGGTGATTTTATGGCTCCCTTGAGGGTGATTTTATGGCTCCCTGAGGGTGATTTTATGGCTCCCTGAGGGTGATTTTATGGCTCCCCTGAGGGTGATTTTATTGATCCCTGAGGGTGATTTTATGGCTCCCCTGAGGGTGATTTTATGGCTCCCTGAGGGTGATTTTATGGCTCCCTGAGGGTGATTTTATGGATCCCTGAGGGTGATTTTATGGCTCCCTGAGGGTGATTTTATGGCTCCCTGAGGGTGATTTTATGGCTCCCCTGAGGGTGATTTTATGGCTCCCTGAGGGTGATTTTATGGCTCCCTTAGGGTGATTTTATGGCTCCCTGAGGGTGATTTTATGGCTCCCCGAGGGTGATTTTATGGCTCCCTGAGGGTGATTTTGTGGCTCCCCCCCGTGCAGATGCCCTGAACAAACAGATCCCGGGAGCTGGAAAACTTTTCCCTGGGAGTTCCCGGCTTGTTCTGCTCGGGAAGAAGGAGATCTGACCCTGAGATCTTGGGATGTTCCCAACTTGCCCAGAAATCCAAGGGAAATGTTGCCTGTCAGTGGAATGACCGGGATTTGGTCGGGGTGAGGGGTGGAGAACGAGTGGAAGAAGGGAAGGGAAAGGAAAGGAAGGTTTGGGAAGGGAAGGTTTGGGAAGGGAAGGTTTGGGAAGGGAAGGGAAGGTTTGGGAAGGGAAGGTTTGGAAAGGGAAAGGGAAGTTTTGGGAAAGGAAAGGTTTGGGAAAGGGGAGGTTTGGGAAGGTTTGGGAAGGGAAGGTTTGGGAAGGTTTGGGAAAGGGAAGGGAAGGTTTGGGAAAGGGAAGGTTTGGGAAAGGGAAGGTTTGGGAAGGGAAGGGAAGGTTTGGGAAAGGGAAGGTTTGGGAAGGGAAGGGAAGGTTTGGGAAAGGGAAGGTTTGGGAAGGAAAGGGAGTGTTTGGGAAAGGGAAGGGAAGGTTTGGGAAGGAAAGGGAAGGTTTGAGAAGGTTTGGGAAGGGAAGGGAAGGGAAGGTTTGGGAAAGGGAAGGGAAGGGAAGGCTGGGGAAGGGAGAGGCCACCTGCACTCCAATTGCTCCAGCCCAGGGTGAGCTCTGGAAAAGCAGCAGCTGAAGGTTGTCAAACCTCAGGGAACAGGGAATTTCCCTCCCTGGGCTCTCCTGCCCGGGTGGTTGTTCCTTCCTGCTGCCACCTCTGAACCCTCTGGCTCCAGTCCCAGCCCTGTGGAAGCGGGAATGGGCCATCCTGCTCCTGGGGAGGGTGGGATTTGAAATTCCCACCCTTCATCCCTGCCTGGGAATCTCCTCTCCCCCCACAGGAGCGGGTGGATGGGTTTGATGAGGGTGGGAGGGATTGGGAAACTCACAGGAGGGGTTTTTTTTGGGGTGGAAAGTGGGATATTGGGGCTGGAATTGCTCAGTGTTCACAGGAGTTTTTGGGGTGGAAAGTGGGATATTGGGGCTGGAATTGCTCAGTGTTGACAGGAATTTTTGGGGCGGAAAGTGGGATATTGGGGCTGGAATTGCTCAGCATTCACAGGAATTTTAGGGGCAGAAAGTGGGATATTGGGGCTGGAATTGCTTCGTGTTCACAGGAGTTTTTTAGGGGCAGAAAGTGGGATATTGGGGCTGGAATTGCTCAGCATTGACAGGAATTTTTGGGGCGGAAAATGGGATATTGGGGCTGGAATTTCTCAGTGTTCACAGGAGTTTTTTTGGGGGGAAAATGGGATATTGGGGCTGGAATTGCTCCGTGTTCACAGGAATTTTTTTGGGGGAAAAATGGGATATTGGGGCTGGAATTGCTCAGTGGTCACAGGAGTTTTTTTGGGGAAAGTGGGATATTGGGGCTGGAATTGCTCAGCATTCACAGGAGTTTTTTTGTGGTGGAAAGTGGGATATTTGGGCTGGAATTGCTCAGCATTCACAGGAATTTTAGGGGCAGAAAGTGGGATATTGGGGCTGGAATTGCTCAGCCTTTACAGGAGAATTTTTTTTTGCTGGAAAGTGGGATATTTGGGCTGGAATTGCTCAGCATTCACAGGAATTTTTTTTGGGGGCGGAAAGTGGGATATTGGGGCTGGAATTGCTCAGCATTCACAGGAATTTTGTTAGGGGGAAAGTGGGATATTGGGGCTGGAATTCCTTGCTGTTCACAGGAGTTTTATTTGGGGGGGAAAGTGGGATATTGGGGCTGGAATTCCTTAGTGTTCAGAGGAGGTTTTGGGAGGTGAAAAGTGGGATATTGGGGCTGGAATTGCTCAGTGTTGAGCAGCTTTTTTGGGGAAATTGGGACTGGAATTGCTCAGCGTTCACAGGAGTTTTTGGGAGGGGAAAGTGTGACATTGGGGCTGTAACAGGAGTTTTTGGGGTCGGAAATTGGGATATCGGTGCTGCTGAGTGTGAAAATCCCTCTGTTTCGCTGGGAAATCCCTCCCTCTGGAGGGAGCCGGGAGCGGGTCCTGTCCCCTTTTCCCGTTCCCGTTTTCCCAGCGCTGTCTCTGCCAGGGCTACACATCCTGGAACGACTGCATCTGGGAATGAGCCCCATCCAACCTTGCCTTTCCCGGGAATGAGCCCCATCCAGCCTTGCCTTTCCCGGGAATGAGCCCCATCCAGCCTTTCCTGGGAATGAGCCCCATCCAGCCTTGCCTTTCCCGGGAATGAGCCCCATCCAGCCTTTCCTGGGAATGAGCCCCATCCAGCCTTGCCTTTCCGGGAATGAGCCCCATCCAGCCTTTCCTGGGAATGAGCCCCATCCAGCCTTGCCTTTCCCGGGAATGAGCCCAGTCCAGCCTTTCCCGGGAATGAGCCCCATCCAGCCTTGCCTTTCCCGGGAATGAGCCCCATCCAGCCTTTCCCGGGAATGAGCCCCATCCAGCCTTGCCTTTCCCGGGAATGAGCCCCATCCAGCCTTGCCTTTCCCGGGAATGAGCCCCATCCAGCCTTTCCCGGGAATGAGCCCCATCCAGCCTTGCCTTTCCCGGGAATGAGCCCCATCCAGCCTTTCCTGGGAATGAGCCCAGTCCAGCCTTTCCTGGGAATGAGCCCCATCCAGCCTTTCCTGGGAATGAGCCCAGTCCAGCCTTTCCTGGGAATGAGCCCCATCCAGCCTTTCCTGGGAATGAGCCCAGTCCAGCCTTTCCTGGGAATGAGCCCAGTCCAGCCTTTCCTGGGAATGAGCCCCATCCAGCCTTTCCTGGGAATGAGCCCCATCCAGCCTTGCCTTTCCCGGGAATGAGCCCCATCCAGCCTTTCCTGGGAATGAGCCCCATCCAGCCTTGCCTTTCCCGGGAATGAGCCCCATCCAGCCTTTCCCAGGAATGAGCCCCATCCAGCCTTGCCTTTCCCGGGAATGAGCCCCATCCAGCCTTTCCCAGGAATGAGCCCCATCCAGCCTTGCCTTTCCCGGGAATGAGCCCCATCCAGCCTTTCCCAGGAATGAGCCCCATCCAGCCTTGCCTTTCCCGGGAATGAGCCCCATCCAGCCTTCCTTTCCCGGGAATGAGACCAGTCCAGCCTTTCCCAGGAATGAGCCCCATCCAGCCTTGCCTTTCCTGGGAATGAGCCCAATCCAGCCTTTCCCGGGAATGAGCCCCATCCAGCCTTTCCCGGGAATGAGCCCCATCCAGCCTTGCCTTTCCCGGGAATGAGCCCCATCCAGCCTTGCCTTTCCCGGGAATGAGCCCAGTCCAGCCTTGCCTTTCCTGGGAATGAGCCCCATCCAGCCTTGCCTTTCCCGGGAATGAGCCCCATCCAACCTTCCTTTCCCGGGAATGAGCCCCATCCAGCCTTTCCCGGGAATGAGCCCCATCCAGCCTTGCCTTTCCCGGGAATGAGCCCCATCCAGCCTTGCCTTTCCTGGGAATGAGCCCCATCCAGCCTTGCCTTTCCTGGAATGAGCCCCATCCAGCCTTGCCTTTCCTGGAATGAGCCCCATCCAACCTTCCTTTCCTCGGGAATGAGCCCCATCCAGCCTTGCCTTTCCGGGAAATGAGCCCCATCCAGCCTTGCCTTTCTCGAATGAGCCCCATCCAGCCTTGCCTTTCCTGGAATGAGCCCCATCCAGCCTTGCCTTCCCGGAATGAGCCCCATCCAGCCTTGCCTTTCCCAGGAATGAGCCCAGTCCAGCCTTTCCCAGGAATGAGACCAGTCCAGCCTTTCCCGGGAATCCCGGCTGGGACACCGGGGAAATCCCGCTGGGGAAAAGGGAGGCGGGGATGGGGATGGGGATGGGGATGGGGATGGGGATGGGGATGGGAATGGGGATGGGGATGGGGATGGGGATGGGGATGGGGATGGGGATGGGGATGGGAATGGGGATGGGAATGGGGATGGGGATGGGGATGGGGATGGGGATGGGGATGGGGATGGGAATGGGGATGGGGATGGGGATGGGGAATGGGGATGGGGATGGGATGGGATGGGGATGGGGATGGGGATGGGGATGGGGTGGGAGCAGGGATGGGGTGGGGATGGGATGGGGATGGGGATGGGGATGGGGATGGGGATGGGGATGGGGATGGGGATGGGGATGGGAATGGGGATGGGGATGGGGTGGGAGCAGGGATGGGGTGGGAGTAGGGATGGGTTGGGGAAGGGGGAGGGTTTGGGTCGGTTCTCCAAGGAAAGGACGAGGGAAGGTAAAGGAATGTAAAGGAAATAAAGAATGTAAAGGGAAATAAGGAATGTAAAGGAAATAAGGAATATAAAAGGAAATTTTTTCCAGCAGTGACATTTTTCCAGGAGTGACATTTTTCCAGGAATGCCATTTTTCCAGGAGTGACATTTTTCCAGGAATCCAGGAATGACATTTTTCCAGGAGTGACATTTTTCCAGGAATGACATTTTTCCAGCAGTGACATTTTTCCAGTAATGCCATTTTTCCAGGAGTGCCATTTTTCCATGACTGACTTCTTTTCCAGGAATTACATTTTCCCAGGAATGACATTTTTCCAGATGACATGTTTCCAGGATTACTTTTCCAGGAATGCCATTTTTCCAGGAATGCCATTTTCCAGCAGTGCTTCCAGGAATGCCATTTTTCCAGGAATGCCATTTTCCCAGGAATGCCATTTTCCCAGGAATGCCATTTTTCCAGGAATGCCATTTTTCCAGGAATGCCATTTTTCCAGCAGTGCCATTTTTCCATGACTGACTTCTTTTCCAGGAATGACATTTTTCCAGCAGTGACATTTTCCCAAAAATGACATTTTCCCAGGAGCTCTGTTTCCCCAGGAAACACCAGCCGAGGCCGGTGGGGCGGGAGCTGAGATGATCTGGGCGGGGCTGGCCGCCTTCAACAGCGCCTGGGGATCGGAGCTTCGGGGATTGGGGGCTGGGATGGAGCCTGGGGATTGGGGGCTGGGATGGAGCCTGGGGGATTGGGGGTGCTGGGAGGACGGGAGAGACCTGGGGGATTGGGGGCTGGGAGAGAGACCCGGGGATTGGGGCTGGGAGAGAGACCTGGGGATTTGGGGGGCTGGGAGAGAGACCTGGGGGATTTGGGGGGCTGGGAGAGAGCCGGACCTAAGATGGGGGATTGGGGGCTGGGAGAGAGACCTGAGGGATTGGGGGCAGGGGGACTGGGAGAGAGACCCGGGGGATTGGGGGCTGGGAGAGAGACCCGGGGGATTGGGGGCTGGGAGAGAGACCCTGAGAGATTGGGGGCTGGGAGAGAGACACTGGGGGATTGGGGGCTGGGAGAGAGACCCTGGGGATTGGGGGCTGGGAGAGAGACCTGGGGGATTGGGGGCTGGGAGAGAGACCCTGAGGGATTGGGGGCTGGGAGAGAGAGACTGGGAGAGAGACCTGGGGGGGGCTGGGAGAGAGACCCCTGAGAGATTGGGGGTGCTGGGAGAGACACCTGGGGGATTGGGGGCTGGGAGAGAGACCCTGAGAGATTGGGGTGCTGGGAGAGACACCTGGGGATTGGGGGCTGGGAGAGTCACCCTGAGAGATTGGGGTGCTGGGAGAGAGACCTGGGGATTGGGGCTGGGATGGAGCCCGGGGAGTTTGGGGTGCTGGGATGGAGTCCGGGGGGATTGGGGGCTGGGAGAGAGACCCGGGGGATTGGGGGCTGGGATGGAGCCCGGGGATTGGGGGCTGGGAGAGCGACCTGGGGGATTGGGGCTGGGAGAGAGACCCGGGGGATTGGGGGGCTGGGAGAGAGACCTGGGGATTTGGGGGTGCTGGGAGAGAGACTCCGTGAGATTGGGGGTGCTGGGAGAGCACCTGGGGGATTTGGGGTGCTGGGAGAGAGACCCGGGGGATTGGGGCTGGGAGAGAGACCCTACGAGATTTGGGTGCTGGGAGAGAGACCTGGGGGATTGGGGGTGCTGGGAGAGAGACCCGGGGATTGGGGTGCTGGAGAGAGACCCTGAGAGATTGGGGTGCTGGGAGAGAGACCTGGGGATTGGGGGCTGGGAGAGCGACCCAGGGGATTGAGGTGCTGGGAGAGCGACCTGGGGGGATTTGGGGTGCTGGGAGAGCGACCTGGGGGATTGGGGGGCTGGGAGAGAGACCTGGGGGATTGGGGTGCTGGGAGAGAGACCCGGGGGATTGGGAGTGCTGGGAGAGCGACCTGGGGGATTTGGGGTGCTGGGAGAGCGACCCGGGGGGATTTGGGGTGCTGGGAGAGCGACTCTGCGAGATTGGGGGGCTGGGAGAGAGACCCTGCGAGATTAGGGGTGCTGGGAGAGCGACCTGGGGGGATTTGGGGGGCTGGGAGAGCGACCCGGGGGGATTGGGGGTGCTGGGAGAGAGACCCGGGGGGATTGGGGGGCTGGGAGAGAGACCCTGCGAGGAACGGGGCGATTCAGACCCTGGAAACCTCCCCAGGCTGCTCGGGGGGGGGCTCAGACCCTAAAAACCTCCCCAGCTACATCTGGGAGCCCCTAAAAACTTCCTCGACTGCTCTGGGGAGACTCAGACCCTAAAAACCTCCCCAGATTGCAGCAGGGAGACCCTAAAAACCGCCCCAGGCTGCTCTGGGGGGACTCAGCCCCCAAAAACTTCCAAGACTGCTCTGGGGGGACTCAGCCCCTAAAAATCTCCCCAGACTGCAGTAGGGAGCCCCTAAGAACTTCCTAGACTGCTCTGAGGGGGAGTCAGAACCTGAAAACCTCCCCAGCTACATCTGGGAGCCCCTAAAAACCTCCCCAAACTACTCTGAGGGCACTCAGACCCTAAAAACCTCCCCAGACTGCTCTGGGGAGCCCCTAAGAACTTCCTAACTGCTCTGGGAGGGCTCAGACCCTGAAAACCTCCCCAGATTGCAGTGGGGAGACCCTAAAAACCTCTCCAAACTACTCTGGGGGGGCTCAGACCCTAAAAACCTCCCCAGAGTGCAGTGGGGAGCCCCTAAAAACTTCCCCAGGCTGCTCTGGGGGGACTCAGACCCTGGAAACCTGCCCAGGCTGCACTGAGGAGACTCAGACCCTGAAAACCTCTCCAGGTTGCAGTGGAGAGACCCTAAAAACCTCCCCAGGCTGCTCTGGGGGGACTCAGACCCTGAAAACCTCCCCAGCTACATCTGGGAGCCCCTAAGAACTTCCTAAACTGCTCTGGGGAGACTCAGACCCTAAAAACCTCCTCAGAGTGCAGCAGGGAGACCCTAAAAACCTCTCCAGACTGCTCTGGGGGGGCTCAGACCCTAAAAACTTCCAAGACTGCTCTGGGGGGACTCAGCCCCTAAAAATCTCCCCAGACTGCAGTAGGGAGCCCCTAAAAACTTCCTAGACTACTCTGAGGGGACTCAGAACCTGAAAACCTCCCCAGACTGTAGCAGGGAGACCCTAAAAACCTCCCCAAACTACTCTGAGGGCACTCAGCCCCTAAAAACCTCCCCAGACTGTAGCAGGGAGACCCTAAAAACCTCCCCAAACTACTCTGGGGGCGCTCAGACCCTAAAAACCTCCCCAGACTGCACTGAGGAGACTCAGACCCTGAAAACCTCCCCAGACTGCTTTGAGGGGACTCAGCCCCTAAAAATCTCTAAAAATCTCCCCAGATTCCAGTGAGGAGCCCCTAAGAACTTCCTAGACTGCTCTGAGGGGACTCAGCCCCTAAAAACAAACCCCAAAGCTGCATCCTGGGGTGGGCTGAGGGCTGAGAAGGGGGCAGGGGACCCTCTTGGGGTGGGAAAAGGGGTTCAGGGGACCCTCTTGGGGTGGGAAAGGGGTTCAGGGGACCCTCTTGGGGTGGGAAAAGGGGTTCAGGGACCCTCTTGGGGTGGAAAAGGGGTTCAAGGGACTCTCTTGGGGTGGGAAAAGGGGTTCAGGGGACCCTCTTGGGGTCGAAAAAGGGGTTCAAGGGACTCTCTTGGGGTGGGAAAGGGTTCAGGGGACCCTTCTGAGGTAGGAAAGGGGTTCAGGGACCCTCTTGGGTGGAAAAGGAGTTCAGGGGACCCTCTTGGGGTGGAGAGGGGCTGGGAAGGGGTTCAGGGGACCCTTCTGAGGTAGAAAAGGGGTCCAGGGGACCCTCCTGGAGTGGAAAAAGGGTTAAGGGGACCCTCGTGGAGTGAGAAAAGGGGTTCAGGGGACCCTTCTGAGCTAGAAAAGGGGTTCAGGGGACCCTCTTGGGGTGGGAAAGGCGTTCAGGGGACCCTTCTGAACTAGAAAAGGGCTCAGGGGACCCTCTTGGGGTGGGAAAAGGGGCCCAGGGGACTCTCTTGGGGTGGAAAAGGGGTTCAGGGGACCCTCTTGGGGTGGGAAAGGGGTTTAGGGGACCCTCCTGGAGTGAGAAGGGGATTCAGGGGACCCCCCTGGGGTGGGAGGGGGTTCAAGGGACCCTCCTGGGGTGGGAGGGGATTCAGGGGACCCCCCTGGGGTGGGAGGGTGTTCAGGGGTGTCAGGCAGATGCCCCTTCCTCCCCCACCCCGGCTCGGCTGCTCCTCCTCCTGCAGGAGCCGAGTCCAACCGGGATTATTTTTGTCCTCAAATTCCCCCCTTTTTTCCCCCCCTCTTCTTTTCCCTCCTCCTGTAGTTCACGTTAAAGCCGTTTCTCTGCAGCCCCGCGGGCTCTGTCGGTGTTTCGGTGGCTCCCCATTGTTTTTTTTAGTTTTTTTTTGGCACCTCCCGGGGGTGTCCCCAGGGTGGGGGGTCCCACTCGTGTCGTGAGCCGGGCGTGGTCTCAGCCGATATGGGGGGGCGGTTCTTTTACCTCCAGTCCTGGGGGCGCTCCGGGGGTCTCCGCCGTGCGGGATCCCCCCCGGTTTTGGGGTCGTGGGACCCCCCAATCCCCCCCATCCCACCCCATTCCCGGGGTTTCCCCCGCGGGTCTCGAACCCGCGGCCTCGGAAGGGCCGGACGTGGAGGCCACGCCCTCTCATTGAATAATCCGCTCCCATTGGTCGATGCGCGGTGTCAATCACGGGTGATTTGCATAGCCACGCCCCCTCCCAGGGGACACTGCGGTGAACGGGAACGGGGTTTGACCCCCCCCAAAAAATACAAAAACCACCTAAATCCACCACAAAACCCTTAAAAAAACCCTAAATCCCCCCAAAATCCCTTAAAAAACCCCTAAATACACCACAAAACCCCTAAAAATTCCCTAAATCCCCGCAAAAACACCTCCTAAAAACCCCTAAACCCCTAAAAAACCCCTAAAAAGCCCTAAATCCCCCCAAAACCCCTTAAAACCCCTAAATCCCCCCCAAAACACCCCCTAAAAACCCCTAAACTCCCCAAACCCCCTAAAAACCCATAAATCCCCAATATCCCTAAAAACCCTAAATCCCCCCAAACTCCCTAAAAAACCCTAAATCCCCCCAAAACCCTAAAAACCCTAAATCCCCCAAACTCCCTAAAAACCTAAATCCCCACAAACCCCTAAAAAAACCCTAAATCCCCCCCAATATCCCTAAAAACCGCCCAAAATCCCCCCAAAACCCCTAAAAAACCCCCTAAATCCCCACCAAAACCCCTAAAAAACCCCCCAAAACCCCTAAAAACCAAAGCGGGAGTTGCTTTCATTTGTAATTTAATTTTGAATTTTGAATTTTGAATTTTGAATCTTTCATTTTTAATCTTCCTCTTTAATCTTTAATCTTTAACCCAAACCCCTCCCCTCCCCTCCCCCACCCCGAGTTTATTTACACCAAAATTCGCAGAAGTCGCGGCCGTTTCGGCGAAAAAAAAACCCCAAAAAGCCCGGGGAGGGGGAGGGGAAGGGGGAGGGGAGAGGAAAAGGAAACCTCGCGGCTTCATCGGAGCCTTCCAGGAAGGGCTGGCACCAAAAATAAAAAACAAACCCAAAAAAAACTGCAGCCCGCGCTCTGGGAGACACCAAAAACCCCCCAAAATCAACCCCTTGGGATCTGGGGGACGTCAGAACCCCAAAATTCAGAGCCCCCCCCCCAAAATAACCTCAAAATAACCATGAAATAACCCTGAAATAACCCCAAAGATAACTCCAAAATAACCCAAAAAATAACCCCAAAAATAACCCTGAAATAACCCCAAAATAATCAAAAAATAACCCCAAAACAACCCCAAAAATAACCCCAAAAAATAAACAAAAATAACCCCAAAAATAACCATGAAATAACCCAAAAATAACCCCAAAATAACCCCAAAAATAACCATGAAATAACCCAAAATAACCCCAAAATGGTGCCAAAAATAACGCCAAAATAACCCCAAAATGACACCAAAATAACCCCAAAAAATAAACAAAAATAACCCAAAAATAACCCCAAAATAACCCCGAAATAACTCCAAAAATAACCCAAAAATAACCCCAAAATAACCCCGAAAATAACCCCGAAAATAAGCCTGAAATAACTCCAAAATAACCCTAAAGTAGCTCTGGAAGCTCAGGAGGTGCCACCAAACGCTCCAGAGGTGCCACCGGACAGTCCAGAGCAGCTCTGGGACCCCAGGAGGTGACACCAAACAGCCCAGGGGTGACACCAAAAACATCCCAGAGGTGACACAGGACACCCAGAGGTGACACCAGAACCCCCCAGGGCAGCTCTGGGAGCTCAGGAGGTGACACCAAACACCCCAGAGGTGACACAGGACAGCCCAGAGGTGACACCAAACACCTCAGAGGTGACACAGGACAGTCCAGAGCAGCTCTGGGAGTCCAGGAGGTGCCACAAAACACCCCAGAGGTGACACAGGACACCCAGAGGTGACACAGGACACCCTAAGGCAGTTCTGGGAACCCAGGAGGTGACACCAAACGCCCCAGAGGTGACAAAGGACAGCCCAGAGGTGACACCAGAACCCCCCAAGGCAGCTCAGGAGGTGCCACCAGACCCCCAAGAGGTGCCACCAAACACCCAGAGCTGCCACCAGACACCCCAGAGGTGACACAGGACAGCTCAGAGCAGCTCTGGGAGTCCAGGAGGTGACACCAAACACCCCAGAGGTGCCACCAAACACCCAGAGGTGCCACCAGATGCCTCAAAGGTGACACCAGACCCCCCAGAGCAGCTCTGGGAGTCCAGGAGGTGACACAAAACACCCCAGGGGTGACACCAGACCCCCCCAAGGCAGCTCTGGGAGCCCAGGAGGTGCCACCAGACCCCCCAGAGGTGACACAGGACAGCTCAGAGCAGCTCTGGGAGTCCAGCAGGTGACACCAGACCCTCCAGAGGTGACACAGGACACCCTAAGGCAGCTCTGGGAACCCAGGAGGTGACACAGGACAGTCCAGAGATGACACCAGATCCCCAGAGCAGCTCTGGGAGTCCAGGAGGTGCCACCAAACACCCCAGAGGTGACAAAGGACAGCCCAGAGGTGACACAGGACAGTCCAGAGGTGACACCAGAACCCCCCAAGGCAGCTCAGGGAGCTCAGAAGGTGCCACCAGACCCCCAAGAGGTGCCACCAAACACCCCAGAGGTGCCACCAAACACCCAGAGGTGCCACCAGACACCCAGGGGTGCCACCAGACCCCCCAGGGGTGACACCAAACACCCCAGAGGTGACACCAAACACCCCAGAGGTGCCACAGGACACCCCAGAAATGCCACCACCCCCTCCCCCGGGGGGCGTTTCCACCCCCCAAAAAAAGAATCCCCCACTCCCCCCGCGCCGTGGCCGAGGAGAGCGGCGAGAGCAGCGAGAGCCAAGAGCCGTTTATTGAGCAAACCCAGCTCGGGGCGGGCGCATTCCCGGAGCTCCCGAGCGCCCGAGCGTCCCCCGAGGCTCCCGAGCATCCCCCGGGGCTCCCGAGGCTCCCGAGCGTCCCCCGGGGCTCCCGAGCATCCCCCGGGGCTCCCGAGCATCCCCCGAGCATCCCCCGGGGCTCCCGAGCATCCCCCGGGGCTCCTGAGGCATCCCCTGGGCTCCCGAGGCTCCTGAGCGTCCCCTGGGCTCCCGAGGCTCCCGAGCGTCCCCCGGGGCTCCCGAGCGTCCCCCGAGCATCCCCCGGGGCTCCCGAGCATCCCCCGAGCGTCCCCCGGGGCTCCCGAGCGTCCCCCGAGCATCCCCTGGGCTCCTGAGCATCCCCGGGGCTCCTGAGCGCCCCCTGGGCTCCCTGAGCGCCCCCGAGCATCCCCGGGCTCCTGAGCGCCCCAGGGCTCCTGAGCGTCCCCCGAGCATCCCCTAGGGCTCCTGAGCATCCCCTGGGCTCCTGAGCATCCCCTGGGCTCCCGAGACCCCCGAGCATCCCCGGGGCTCCCGAGCATCCTCGAGCGCCCCTGGGCTCCCAAGCGTCCCTGATCCGGCCGGGCGGGACAGCCTGCCAGCCCTCCAGGGAGCCAAAATCATCCCCCAACCCCCCAAAAACACCTAAAGTTCTTTACATTCAAACCTCAGCCTCGTCCAGCCCGGGGATGCGAGGAGGGAAGGACAGGGAGGGGAGGAGCAAGGAGGGATTTTTGGAGGGGCGGGAAGGGATTGGAAGGATCGGAGCAGCAGGAGGACGGAGGGGAGGAGCAGGAGGGATTTTTGGATGGGCAGGAGGGATTGGAAGGATTGGAGGAGCAGGAGGAGGGAGGGGAGGAGGAGGAGGAGGAACTGGAGGAGCAGGAGGGATGGGAGGAGCAGGAGGAGGGATTGGAAGGATTGGAGGAGCAGGAGGGGGTGGGAGGGACAGGAGGAGGAACTGGAGGAACAGGAGGGATGGGAGGAGCAGGAGAGATTTTTGCATGGGCAGGAAGGATTGGAAGGACTGGAGGAGCAGGAGGAGGGATAGGAGGGACAGGAGGAGGGATGGGAGGAGCAGGAGGAGGGAACAGAAGGATTGGAGGAGCAGGAGGAGGGATGAGAAGGATTGGAGGAGGGATGGGAGGGACAGGAGGAGGGATGGGAGGAGCAGGAGGAGGGAGCAGAAGGATTGGAGGAGCAGGAGGAGGGAACAGAAGGATTGGAGGAGCAGGAGGAGGGATAGGAGGAGCAGGAGGAGGGATTGGAAGCACACGAGGGACAAGAGGGATGAAGAAGTGACTCCCAAGCTCCTCCCAATCCCACCCCCCCTTCCCCGGGAGGCCAAAACCACCCAAAAAAACCCGAGATTTAAACCCCCAACCCCGAGGCTGGGCCACTCCAGGATTTCTGGGGGATGGAATCACATCCCCCGCTCTCCAAATGTCCTTTTTCCCGCGGATTTCCCCCATTTCCAGGGGGGGCACATCCAAAATTCTCTCCTTCCTTCTCATCCCCCCTGGGACCCTCCTGGAGGGGGGAATGGAAAGAGGCTCCAGCACTTCCATGTCCTGGCAGAGGATCCCAAAGCTCTCTGCCCCTTCCAGAGGGGGCTGCTCATTGAGGACCCCCCCCAAAAAAAAAAACCAAACCCCCACGGGGGGGAGGGCTCAGCACCTCCAGGATTTTTTGGCAGGAGGAAGGAAAAGGGGACAGGGGGGGCTGTTCCTGGAGTTTTCCTCTTTGAGGTTTCTCCTCCTCTCTCAGTCCGAGCCCAGGGGCTGATCCTGCTTCATCATCATCATCATCATCCTCTGGGGAGGGGGGGTGGGGAAGAGCAGCCAAACCTTCCAGCATTTTCCATCCAGCTGAGCAGGGCCACCCCCTCCTCCTCCTCCTCCTCCTCCTCCTCCTCGTGGCGCAGGGAGCATCCCAGGGGGAATTCTGCCGTGTGGGAGGAGGGCCCGGAGCTCGTCCGGCCCCTCGGGAGGCGAGGCCAGGCCGGGATCAGCGGCTCAGGAAGGCCAGGCCCGCCCCCAGCCCCGCCACGCCCGCGAAGGCCACCAGGATGCTCCGCAGGCTCCCCTCCAGGTCCTCCACACGGAAAAAGTCCACGAAGCCCTCCTGGGAACAGAGGGAGAGATGGGGGAAAGGTCAGGAATGTGCGCTGGGAGGAGGGAGGAGGGAGGGAGGGGAAGGGCAAAGCCCAGTGGGGTCCCACAGCCCAGCCCAGCCCAGCCCCACAACCTGGATCCCCACAGCCCCAGTTCCCTCAGGAATCTCCCCTGTAGGAGCTGCAGGATCCCCACAATCCCAGTTCCCTCAGGAATCTCCCTGTAGGAGCTCCTGCATCCCCACAAACCCTGATTCCCCTAGAAATCCTCCTGTAGGAGCTCCTGCAGCCCCACAGCCCCAGTTCCCTCAGGAATCCCCCTTGAGGAGCTGCAGGATCCCCACAAACCCCTGGAGGAGCTGCAGGATCCCCACAAATTCCCTGGAGGAGCTGCAGGATCCCCACAAATCCCTGTAGGAGCTGCAGGATCCCCACAAACACCTGTAGGAGCTCCAGGATTCCCACAAACCCCGTTTCCCTCAGGAATCCCCCTGTAGGAGCTGCAGGATCCCCACAAATTCCCTGGAGGAGCTGCAGGATCCCCACAAGTCCCTGGAGGAGCCCCAAGATCCCCACAAATCCCTGTAGGAGCTCCAGGATCCCCACAGCCCCAGTTCCCTCAGGAATCCCCCTGTAGGGGCTGCAGGATCCCCACAAATTCCCTGGAGGAGCTCCAGGATCCCCACAAATTCCCTGGAGGAGCTGCAGGATCCCCACAGCCCCATTTCCCTCAGGAATCTCCCTGTAGGAGCTGCAGGATCCCCACAAACCCCTGTAGGGGCTGCAGGATCCAACAGGAACACCCTGCAGGGTCGGTGGCTGTGGGAGCAGCTGGGGCAGCCCCAATGACACCCCCAGCCCCTTCCCCTGACCCAGCAGCCCCCAATGACACCCCCAGCCCCTTCCCCTGACCCAGCAGCCCCCAATGACACCCCCAGCCCCTTCCCCTGACCCAGCACCCCCCATGACACCCCCAGTGACACCCCCAGCCCTCTCCCCAGCCCAGCACCCCCATTGCTCACCCATCCCCCTGCTGGAGCAGCCCCCAATGACACCCCCAGTCCCTCATCACTCACCCATCCCTCTGCTGGAGCAGCCCCCATAACACCCCAGCCCCCAGTGACACCCCAGCCCCCATAACGCCCCATCTCACTCACCCATCCCCCTGCTGGAGCAGCCCCCAATGACACCCCCAGCCCCCCATAACATCCCCCTCACTCACCCATCCCCCTGCTGGAGCAGCCCCCAGTGACACCCCAATGACACCCCAGCCCCCATAACATCCCCCTCACTCACCCATCCCCCTGCTGGAGCAGCCCCAATAACACCCCCATTTCCCCCTCACTCACCCATCCCCCTGCTGGAGCAGCCCCCATTAACACCCCAATAACACCCCCTCACTCACCCATCCCCCTGCTGGAGCAGCCCCCAATGACACCCCAATGACACTCCCAGCCCCCATAACACCCCCAGGAGCCCCCATCCCCCTCATTCCTCACCCATCCCCCTGCTGGAGCAGCCCCCATTAACACCCCAATGACACCCCAATGACACCCCCAGCCCCCAATAACACCCCATTAACACCCCATTTCCCCCTCACTCACCCATCCCCTGCTG
Organism: Myiozetetes cayanensis; assembly: GCF_022539395.1. Lineage (NCBI taxonomy): Eukaryota > Metazoa > Chordata > Aves > Passeriformes > Tyrannidae > Myiozetetes > Myiozetetes cayanensis. The sequence goes on along the minus strand of NW_026086815.1, from coordinate 34,604 downwards.
GAGCAGCCCCCATTGACACCCCAATGACACCCCCAGCCCCCCAATAACACCCCTCACTCACCCATCCCCCTGCTGGAGCAGCCCCCAATAACACCCCCATTCCTCACCCATCCCCCTGCTGGAGCAGCCCCAGTGACACCCCAATGACACCCCTCATTAACACCCCTAATGAGCACCCCCCAGCCCCCCATTAACACCCCCAATAACACCCCCTCACTCACCCATCCCCTGCTGGAGCAGCCCCCATTAACACCCCCATTCCCCCATTCCTCACCCATCCCCGTGCTGGAGCAGCCCCCATTAACACCCCCAGCCCCCATCTCTCACCCATCTCCCTCACTCACCCATCCCCTGCTGGAGCAGCCCCCATTAACACCCCAATAACACCCCAATAACACCCCATTTCCCCATCTCTCACCCATCCCTCTGCTGGAGCAGCCCCCATTAACACCCCAATGACACCCCAATGACACCCCCATCTCTCACCCATCCCCCCTGCTGGAGCAGCCCCGATTAACACCTCAATGACACCCCCATTAACACCCCAATAACACCCCAATAACACCCCAATAACACCCCAATAACACCCCAATAACACCCCATCTCTCACCCATCCCCCCTGCTGGAGCAGCCCCCAATGACACCCCCAGCCCCCAATAACACCCCAATGACACCCCATCTCTCACCCATCCCCCTGCTGGAGCAGCCCCCAATGACACCCCCAGCCCCCATTAACACCCCAATGACACCCCCATCTCTCACCCATCCCCCCTGCTGGAGCAGCCCCCATAACACCTCCAGGAGTCCCCCCTCACTCACCCATCCCCCCTGCTGGAGCAGCCCCCATTAACACCCCATTAACACCCCATTAACACCCCAATAACACCCCCATTTCCCCCCCTCACTCACCCATCCCCCCTGCTGGATCAGCCAGTCCCTCCGTGCCCCCACGAGGGCGTCGCTCAGGATCTGGGCCAGGGCTCCCACGCAGCGCTCGCGCTCCGGGCCCCGCAGCTGCCGCGCCACGAAGGCCCCGAAGGCCACCAGGGTCACCACCCGGCCCCAGTTGGTCACCCCATCGCTGAACACGTGCCCTGCCACCTCCACCACGGCCTGCAGGTCCTGCTCCTGCCGGATCTCCAGCTTCCTCAGCATCCCTGGGGTGGGAGAGAGAGGAGAGGGAAGGGTTGGTTGGGTTGGAGGGAGGGGAAAATCCACCCCGGGGTTGGGGGAGAAAAGGGATGGAGGGCAGGGCCTGCTTCCTTCAGGGGGTCTGAAGAGGTTGGGATGGACACAAAGCAGCCCAGGACACACAAAAATCAGCCCAGGACACACAAAAACCATTCCAGGACACACAAAAACCATTCCAGGACACACCTTGAGGACCTTCCTCCCCCTCCCTTGGGGTGTCTGAGCTCGTCACACCCCCTGTCTCCTGCCCCATGACGTCAGATCTAACCCTGGGCAGAGTTCAACCCCTGGAGCTCAAACCAAGTTCACCCTGCAGGGCCAGGCAGAGCTTCCTCAGGGGGCTCTGGCTCAGCTGGGACACACAAAAATCAGCCCAGCACACGCAAAAATCAGCCCAGCACACACCTTGAGGACCTTCCTCCCCCTCCCTTGTGGTGTCTGAGCTCGTCACACCCCCTGTCTCCTGCCCCATGACGTCAGATCTAACCCTGGGCAGAGTTCAACCCCTGGAGCTCAAACCAAGGACACCCTGCAGGGCCAGGCAGAGCTTCTTTAGAGGGCTCTGACTCAGCCCAGGACACACAAAAATCAGCCCAGCACACACAAACCAGCCCAGCACACACTTTGACTTCCTTCCTCCCCCTCCTTGTGGTGTCTGAGCACGTCACACCCCCTGTGTCAAAGTTTTCCATGTCAGATCTAACCCTGGGCTGAGCCCAACCCCTGGAGATGGAGCCAAGGACACCCTGCAGGGACAGGCAAAGCTTCCTCAGAGGGTTCTGCTGCCCAAAAATCAACCCAGGCCTCACTCTGAGCTCCTTCCTCACTCCTCTGTCTCGAGCTTTTCAAATCCTACCACACCAGAACTGACCCTGGGCTGAACCCAACCCCTGGAGATGAAGCCAAGGACACCCTGCAGGGCCAGGCAGAGCTTCCTCAGGGGGCTCTGGCTCAGCTGGGATACACAAAAACCATCCCAGGACACACCTTGAGGACCTTCCTCCCCCTCCCTTGTGGTGTCTGAGCACGTCACACCCCCTGTGTCAAAGTTTTCCGTGTCAGATCTAACCCTGGGCTGAGCCCAACCCCTGGAGCTCAAACCAAGGACACCCTGCAGGGCCAGGCAAAGCACATTCTGCACCATCAGAGGGCTCTGCCCAACCCAGGCCACACTCTGAGCTCCTTCCTCACTCCTCTGTCCCGAGCTTTTCCAGTCCCACCACCCCAGATCTAACCCTGGGCAGAGTTCAACCCCTGGAGATGAAACCAAGTTCACCCTGCAGGGCCAGGCAGAGCTTCTTTAGAGGGCCCTGACTCAGCTGGGACACACAAACCAGCCCAGGACACACTCTGAGCTCCTTCCTCACTCCTCTGCCTCGAGCTTTTCAAATCCTACCACACCAGAACTGACCCTGGGCTGAGCCCAACCCCTGGAGATGGAGCCAAGGACACCCTGTAGGGACAGGCAGAGCTTCCTCAGGGGGCTCTGGCTCGGCTGGGACACACAAAAACCATCCCAGGGTGCACAAAAACCATTCCAGGACACACCTTGAGGACCTTCCTCCCCCTCCCTTGTGGTGCCTGAGCTCATTACACCCCCTGTGTCAAAGTTTTCCGTGTCAGGACTAACCCTGGGCTGAGCCCAACCCCTGGAGATGGAGCCAAGTTCACCCTGCAGGGCCAGGCAGAGCTTCCTCAGAGGGCTCTGGCTCAGCTGGGACACACAAAAATCACTCCAGGACACATAAAAACCATCCCAGGACACACAAAAACCATTCCAGGATGCATCAAAACCATCCCGGGGTGCACAAAAACCATCCCAGGACGCACCAAACCCATCCCAGGACGCACCAAACCCATCCCAGGACGCACCAAATCCACTCCAGGACACACTCTGATCTCCTCCCTCCCTCCCCCATCCCGAACTTTTCCAGCCCCGCGTCAGAACCAAGCCCGGGGACAGAAACCAGGGCCCCTCCCCAGCTCCTTCCAGAGCCCCCCAATTCCCGGCTGTGCCCTCGCCCAGAGCCCCGAGAGGCGCCGCTTGTTGTTGCTCGAAACGGGCAGGAAACCTCCCCTAAAACCGCTCCTCCTCCTCCTCCTGCTCCTCAGGAAAGCACCAGAACGTCACATTCCTGGACATTCCTTTCCTCCCGGGGAGTCATTCCAGAGGCACGTCCGGGAATTGGCACAGAGGGAGGAAAAAATAAACCCCCACGATTCTCCCAGCGGATGGAAGGGAAGCTTCGGGCGCGTTTTTAGCTCTTTCCCTGCCCGGTTTTTGGAGCAGTTTGGGACAGGGGGAGGTGTCCCCTGCCCAGGCGCTGGATGAGCTTTAAAAGGTCCCTTCCCACCCAGCCCACCCCGCGATTCCGCGACCCCCTGAATCGACCCAAAATTCTCCCCTTACACCTCCAAAAAAAATCCCTAAATTGAGGGTGGGAACATTCCCAAGCCCTGAACTAAGGGATTTTCGGATTCCTGAGCCCGGCGGGGACCCCAGGAGGAACCGGGGGTTGATTTGTAACCAGATTATCTGCCCCGCACAGGCCAGGGGTGGCTTTTCCTTTTCCTCCTCCTCCTCCTCCTCCTCCCAGCGGGGCAAAGTTCGGTTTCGTTTTTTTAATCGCCTCTCTCGCTCGGCTGCCCCTTTTTTAATTCTTTTTTATTTAACCCTTGAATTCACCCAAATATCCTGGAACGACCTCCCCCAACTGGAGCTCCTGCCGCTTCCTCCTCTCCCACCCGGAAAAGGACGGTGGGAGGGGGATCCCCGACCCCAAGGGAGGATCCCCGACCCCAAGGGTGGATTCCCGACCCCAAGGGTGGATTCCCGACCCCAAGGGTGGATCCCCGACCTCAAGGGTGGAACCCCGACCCCAGGGGTGGATCCCCGACCTCAAGGGTGGATCCCCGACCTCAAGGGTGCATTCCCGACCCCAAGGGAGGATCCCCGACCCCAAGGGTGGATCCCCGACCCCAAGGGTGGAACCCCGACCCCAGGGGTGGATCCCCGACCTCAAGGGTGGATCCCCGACCTCAAGGGTGGATTCCTGACCTCAAGGGTGGAACCCCGACCCCAAGGGTGGATTCCTGACCTCAGGGGAGGATCCCCGACCCCAAGGGTGGATCCCCGACCCCAAGGGTGGATCCCCGACCCCAAGGGAGGATCCCCGACCCCAAGGGTGGATCCCTGACCTCAAGGGTGGATTCCTGACCTCAAGGGTGGATTCCCGACCCAAAGGGTGGATTCCCGACCCCAAGGCTGGATTCCCGACCCCAAGGCTGGATTCCCGACCTCAAGGCTGGATTCCCGACCTCAAGGCTGGATTCCTGACCTCAAGAGTGGATCCCTGACCCCAAGGGTGGATCCCTGACCCCAAGGGAGGATCCCCCACCCCAAGGGTGGATTCCTGACCCCAAGGGTGGATTCCTGACCCCAAGGGTGGATTCCTGACCCCAAGGGTGGATCCCCACCCCAAAGGTGGATCCCCACCCCAAAGATGGATCTCTACCCCTAAAGATGGATCCCCACCCCAAAGATGGATCCCCACCCCAAAGATGGATCCCCACCCCAGTGCTGGATCCCCACCCCAAGGGAGGATCCCCCACCCCAAAGATGGATCCCCCACCCCAAAGATGGATCCCCCACCCCAAGGCTGGATCCCCCACCCAAAGGGTGGATCCCTGACCCAAAGGGTGGATCCCTGACCCCAAGAACCCCGGGACCACCCCTCCCTGTGCCCCCTCTCGCAGGGAGACCCCCCCCAAAAAAAAACCCTCCCCACGCCGGGCCCGGGGTCCGTGGCTCGGCCCCAAAAGGGGGTGTGGGGGGGGTCGATGGGTTCTCTCCCTCCCCACCCGGGGGAAGGCTCGGGGGTCACCGCGGCCACCGCCCACCTTGGAAGGCGAGCTCGTGCTTCCTCATGACTCCATCGCCGACCCTCCGCAGCGTCTCCAGCGCCTTCTCCATCACGGCCTCCCCTCCGGGCCGGCCGGGCCCCCCCAGCAGTCCGGGAAACAGCTTCTTAGCGCCGGCCGGCGAGGCCTCCCCCGCCGCCTCCCGCAGGTAGCGGCCGATGAGCTCCAGCGTGTCCTGCCGCAGCCTGTCGGGGGGTCCCGGGGGGGTGCCGGGCAGGGAATCCCCCCTTTCTTCTTCTTCTTCTTCCTCCTCCTCCTCCTGGGGCCCTTCTCGGGCTCGGAGTCGCAGCCGTCCAGCTCCTGCTCGGGGCGCCAAAGAGCCGCGCCGCAGCCAATCAGCGAGCGCGGCGCGGCGCCGCAGCCAATCAGCGAGCGCGGCGCGGTGCCGCAGCCAATCAGCGAGCGGGGGGGGCGGCCGGGCCGCTCGGCGGCTCCTGAGGGGGATTCTCCTCCTGAGGGGGATTTTCCTGAGGGGGGTTCTTCTCTTGAGGGGGATTTTCCTGAGGGGGATCCTCCTGAGGGGGATTCTTCTCCTGAGGGGGGTTCTCCTGAGGGGGATTTTCCTGAGGGGGATTCTCCTGAGGGGGATTCTTCTCCTGAGGAGGGGGATTCTTCTCCTGATGAGGGGGATTCTTCTCCTGATGAGGGGGATTCTTCTCCTGAGGGGGATTCTTCTCCCGAGGCGGCTCCGAGCGGCGGCTCCGGCCGAGGCGTTGGCGGCGGCGCTGGCGCTGTGTGTGCCGAGGCGGGCGAGCCCCCGCAGTAGAGGTTGAAGCCGAGCACGGCCCGGGGCCGCAGGGAGAACATGGCGCTGGCTGCGGGCGGGCCGCGGCCGCCGCCGCCCTTTTATCGGGAGCGGCGCTGACGAGGCCGGCGAGGGCGGCCCCGGCTCCGGGGGCAGGGCCCACAGCGAGGGCGGCCCCGGCTCCGGGGGCAGAGCCCACAGCGAGGGCGGCCCCGGCTCCGGGGGCAGGGCCCACAGCGAGGGCGGCCCCGGCTCCGGGGGCAGGGCCCACGGCGAGGGCGGCCCCGGCTCCGGGGCAGGGCCCACGGCGAGGGCGGCCCCGGCTCCGGGGGCAGGGCCCACGGCGAGGGCGGCCCCGGCTCCGGGGGCAGGGCCCACAGCGGGCCCGCCCCGGCCACACACCGAGAGGTGTGGGGAGAGAGGGGGGTGTGAGGGGGAAAGGGGGGAACCCGCCTCTTCCCGACCCCCAGCCCTCTTTTCCTGACCCCCATCCCCTCTTTTCCTGACCTCCATCCCCTCTTTTCCTGACCCCCATTCCTTCTTTTCCTGACTCCCATTCCCTCTTTTCCTGACCCCCATTCCCCTTTTCCTGACCCCCATTCCCTCTTTTTCCAATTTCCATCCCCCTTTTCCCGACTTCCATCCCCCTCTTTCCCAACTCCCACCCTCCTTTTCCTGAGCCCCATCCCTCTTTTCCCGATTTCCATTCCCTCTTTTCCCGACTCCCATCCCTCTTTTCCCAACCCCAATCCTCCCTTTCCCTGACTCCCATCCCTCTTTTCCTGACCCCCATCCCCTCTTTTCCTGACTTCCATCCCTCTTTTCCCAACCCCAATCCCCCCTTTCCCAACTTCCATCCCTCTTTTCCTGACCCCCATCCCCTCTTTTCCCGATTTCCACCCCTCTCTTCCTGACCCCCATTCCCTCTTTTCCCGACTCCCATCCCCTCTTTTCCCAACTTCCATTCCCCTTTTCCCGACTTCCATCCCTCTTTTCCCAACCCCAATCCCCCCTTTCTCAACTTCCATCCCTCTTTTCCTGACTCCCATCCCTCTTTCCCTGGCCCCCATCCCCTCTTTCCCAACTTCCATCCCTCTTTTCCTGACCCCCATCCCCCTTTTCCTGACCCCCATTCCTTCTTTTCCCGACTCCCACCCCTCTTTTCCTTACCCCCATTCCTTCTTTTCCCGATTTCCATTCCCTCTTTTCCCAACCCCAATCCCCCCTTTCTCAACTTCCATCCCTCTTTTCCTGACTCCCATCCCTCTTTTCCTGACCCCCATCCCCTCTTTTCCCGACTTCCATCCCTCTTTCCCCAACTTCCCTCTTTCCCCAACCCCCATCCCCCTTTTCCTGACTCCCATCCCCTCTTTTCCTGACTCCCATCCTCTTTCCCCAACTCTCCCATCCCCTTTTCCCGACCCCCACCCTCCTTTTTCCTGCCCCCACCCCCCTGCCCACCTCCCCTCGGTCGATGCCATTCTCACCCCTCCTCCTTTCCCACAGGAAACCCCGCTTAGAAATCCGCTTTTATTTGGCTCGGGAGGCCCCCGGAGAACAGGGAACCTGCCTGGGAATTCCCGGGATTTCCCGGCACAGCAGGGAGCAGGGAGCACCCCTGGGTGCCTTCCCAAGCATCCCTGCACAGCAGTGGTTGGATCCCTTTGGAAAAGGAGGAGGAAAAGGAGGAGAAGGAGGGTCCAAACCCCAGGGATTGGAATCCTTTGGAATAATCAGGAAAAAAAAAAAACCGTGGAGAGAAAAGTGCAATCCAAGGCAGGGAGAGGAGGAGCAAGGACAAAGGGAGAGACCCTTTGTCTTTTGGGATCCCCTTGGAGCTGGGAATGCTGGGATGGGGAGAGCCAGGGGATCCTGGGGGTCTCCCTGAGGATCCCAAAGGTCTCTCTGGGTATCCCAAAGGTCTCCCTGGGCATCCTGGGGGTATCCCAGAGGATCCTGGGGGTCTCCTGGGGATCCTGGGGGTCTCCCTGAGGATCCCAGGGGTCTCCCAAAGAATCCCAGGGGTGTCCCAGGGTGTTCCTGTGGATCCTGGAGGTCTCCCTGAGGATCCCGGAGGTCTCTCTGGGGATCCTAGGGGTCTCCCTGAGGATCCCAGGGGTCTCCCTGGGGACCTGGGGGTGTTCCTGTGGATCCCGGGGGTCTCCCTGAGGATCCCAGGGGTGTCCCAGGGTGTTCCTGTGGATCCTGGGGGTCTCCATGGGCATCCTGGGGGTCTCCCTGAGGATCCTGGGGCTCTCCCTGGGGATCCCAAAGGTCTCCCTGGGCATCCTGGGGGTCTCCCTGGGCATCCTGGGGTCTCCTGGGCATCCTGGGGGTCTCCTGGGGGGTCTCCTGGGGATCCCAAGGGTCTCCCTGGGCATCCTGGGGGTTTCCCTGAGTATCCTGGTGCTCTCTCTGCAGATCCTGGGGGTGTCCCTGTAGATCCTGGGGGTGTCCCTGCAGATCCTGGGGGTGTCCCTGCAGATCCTGGGGTGTCCCAGGGAATCCTGGGGGTGTCCCAGAGAATCCTGGGGGTGTCCCAGGGAATCCTGGGGGTCTCCTAGGGAATCCTGGGGGTGTCCCAGAGAATCCTGGGGGTGTCCCTGTAGATCCTGGGGTGTCCCTGCAGATCCTGGGGGTGTCCCTGCAGATCCTGGGGGTCTCCCAGGGGTCACCCTGGGGGTGTCCCTGTAGATCCTGGGGTGTCCCAGGGAATCCTGGGGGTGTCCCAGAGAATCCTGGGGGTGTCCCAGGGAATCCTGGGGGTGTCCCAGGGAATCCTGGGGGTGTCCCAGAGAATCCTGGGGGTGTCCCTGCAGATCCTGGGGTGTCCCTGCAGATCCTGGGGGTGTCCCAGGGAATCCTGGGGGTGTCCCTGTAGATCCTGGGGTGTCCCTGTAGATCCTGGGGGTGTCTCTGCAGATCCTGGGGGTGTCCCAGGGAATCCTGGGGGTCTCCCAGAGGTCACCCTGGGGGTGTCCCCGGGGTGTCCCCTCAGTTGATGGGCTCGTACTCGGAGTAGCGTCTCCTCCGGGCCAGCAGGACGAGGCCGGAGCCCCCCAGGAGCAGGACCAGGGGGGTGCCCAGGGCCACAGCCATGATGGAGATGATCAGGGGGGAGAAGGAGTCCCTGGGGGGCTCCCCAAAGCCCACCAGCACCGACCTGGGGGGTGGGAGGGGGAGGAATCAGCCCCCCTGAGCCCACTCAGACCACCCCTGCATCCCTGAGGGCCCCCTGCACCCATCAGTGCCCAGACCCACCCCAAACCCCCCCTGTACCCCATCAGTGCCCAGGACCACCCCCTGACCCCCCTGCACCCCATCAGTGCCCAGGACCACCCCCTGAGCCCCCTGCACCCCATCAGTGCCCAGGACCACCCCCTAACCCCCCTGCACCCCATCAGTGCCCAGGACCCTCCCCCTGAGCCCCCCCTGCAGCCCATCAGTGCCCAGGACCACCCTCTAACCCCCTGCCCCCATCAGTGCCCAGACCCACCCCAAACCCCCTGTACCCCCATCAGTGCCCAGGACCCTCCCCTGACCCCCCTGCAGCCCATCAGTGCCCAGGACCACCCTCTGAGCCCCCTGCCCTCATCAGTGCCCAGGACCCTCCCTGTGAGCCTCCTGCCCCCCATCAGTGCCCAGGACCACTCCCTGAGCCCCTCAGCCCCCTGAGCCCCCTGCACCCCATCAGTGTCCAGGACCACTCCCTGAGCCCCCTCAGCCTCCCTGACCCCCTGCCCCCCATCAGTGTCCAGGACCACCCCTCAGCCCCCTGCACCCCATCAGTGCCCAGACCCACCCCAAACCCCCTGCACCCCCATCAGTGCCCAGACCCACCCCAAACCCCCTGCACCCCATCAGTGCCCAGGACCACCCTCAGCCCCCTGCCCCCATCAGTGCCCAGGACCCTCCCCTGACCCCCTCAGCCCCCCTGTACCTCCATCAGTGCCCAGGACCACCCCTGAGCCCCCTCAGCCCCTGAGCCCCCTCAGCCCCCTGCACCCCATCAGTGCCCAGGACCACCCCTGAGCCCCCTGCACCCCATTAATGCCCAGACCCACTCCCTGACCCCCTGCTCCCCATCAGTGCCCAGGACCCTCCCCTGAGCCCCCTCAGCCCCCTGAGCCCCCTCAGATCCCCCTGCACCCCATCAGTGCCCAGGACCACCCCCTGAGCCCCTCTGCCCCCTGAGCCCCCTGCACCCCATCAGTGCCCAGACCCATCCCCTGACCCCCTGAGCCCCCTGCCCCCTATCAATGCCCAGACCCACCCCAAACCCCTCCCTGTCCCCCATCAGTGCCCAGACCCACCCTAAACCCCCAGCCCCCATCAGTGCCCAGACCCACCCCCAAAACCCCTGCCCCCCATCAGTGCCCAGGACCACCCCAAACCCCCTGCCCCCATCAATGCCCAGGACCACCCCCTGAGCCCCCTCAGATCCCCCTGCCCCCATCAATGCCCAGACACACCCCAAACCCCCCAGCCCCCATCAGTGCCCAGACCCACCCCCTGAGCTCCCTTAGATCCCCAGCCCCCCATCAGTGCCCAGACCCACCCCTGACCCCTGCACTCCCATCAGTGCCCAGGACCACCCCCTGAGCCCTCCCCTGCCCCCATTAATGCCCAGACCCACCCCAACCCCCCAGCCCCCTATCAGTGCCCAGGACCACCCCCTGAGCCCCCTCAGCCCCCTGAGCCCCCCCTGCCCCCCATCAGTGCCCAGGACCACCCCAAACTCCCCTGCTCCCCATCAGTGCCCAGGACCACCCCCTGAGCCCCCTGTACCCCATCACTGCCCAGGCCCACCCCAAACCCCCTGCCCCCATCAGTACCCAGGACCACCCCTGAGCCCCCTCAGCCCCCTGTACCCCATCAGTGCCCAGGACCACCCCCTAAGTCCTCTCAGCCCCCTGCCCCCCATCAGTGCCCAGGACCACCCTCAGGCCCCCTGCCCCCCATCAGTGCCCAGGACCACCCCAAACCCCCTGCCCCCATTAATACCCAGACCCACCCCAAACCCCCTGCACCCCATCAGTGCCCAGGACCACCCCAAACCCCCTGCCCCCCATCAGTGCCCAGGCCCACCCCAAACCCCCTGCACCCCATCATTGCCCAGGACCACCCCAAACCCCCCAGCCCCCCATCATTGCCCAGGACCACCCCAAACCCCCTGCACCCCATCAGTGCCCAGGACCACCCCCAAACCCCCTGCACCCCATCAGTGCCCAGGCCCACCCCAAACCCCCTGCACCCCCATCATTGCCCAGGACCACCCCAAACCCCCCAGCCCCCCATCATTGCCCAGGACCACCCCAAACCCCCTGCCCCCCATCAGTGCCCAGACCCACCCCAAACCCCCTGCACTCCCATCAGTGCCCAGGACCACCCCTGAGCCCCCTGCACCCATCAGTGCCCAGACCCACCCCAAACCCCCTGCACTCCCATCAGTGTCCAGGACCCTCCCCTGAGCCTCCCTGCACCCATCAGTACCCAGGACCACCCCAAACCCCCTACACCCCATCAGTGCCCAGGACCACCCCCAGGCCCCCTGCCCCCCCATCAGTGCCCAGGACCACCCCCAGGCCCCCTGCACCCCCATCAGTGCCCAGGACCACCCTCTGAGCCCCTCAGCCCCCTGAGCCCTCTGAGCCCCCTGCACCCCATCAGTGCCCAGGACCACCCTCTGAGCCCCCTGCCCCCATCAGTGCCCAGGACCCTCCCCTGACCCCCTGCCCCCATCAGTGCCCAGGACCACCCTCTGACCCCTGCACCCATCAGTGCCCAGGACCACCCTCTGACCCCCTGCACCCATCAGTGCCCAGGACCACCCCCTGAGCCCCCTGCACCCATCAGTGCCCAGGACCCTCCCCTGACCCCCCTGCCCCCTATCAGTGCCCAGACCCACCCCAAACGCCCCCTGCCCCCATCAGTGCCCAGGACCCTCTCCTGCCCCCCCATCAGTGCCCAGACCCACCCCAAACCCCCTGCCCCCCATTAATGCCCAGGACCACCCCCTCAGCCCCTGCACCCCATCAGTGCCCAGGACCACCCCCTGAGCCCCCTCAGCCCCCATGAGTGCCCAGACCCACCCCAATCCCCCTCCCTGCCCCCCGTGCCGTCCCCGCTGACCAGCGCAGGAATCTCCTCTCCCTGTACACGTCCCCATCGCCGGCCCCGGCCCCGAAGGACACGTTGAGGGCGCTGAACCCCAGCGGGGTGCCCGGCCCGGCCCCGAAATAGGCCCTGGCCAGGGTGGGCAGGGGCTGGGGGGCCCAGAGCCCCTCCCGCAGCCCCCCGGCCCCGCAGCGCATCCCGTCCTGGCGCCGGGGGCTGCTCGAGCCGTAGGCCACGGCTCTCCACTGCAGGAAGCTGAGCACGGTGCCAGGGGGGGAAACGGAGCCCTTGGAGCGGGATTCAGAACCATTGGAGTGGGATTCGGAGCCGATGGATTGGGATTCGGAGCCGTTGGGTCGGGATTCGGCCACCAGGGACAGCGTCTGCGGAGGGAATGGGGAAGGGAGGGTGAGGGGTCGTGGGGTGGTCACATCATTCAGGGAAGGGTCTGGAGAATGCTCGGAGGGAGGGAGAGCCCAGGAGAACATCCCCAAACCCCACAGGTCCTGCTGACCCCAAAGCAGGTGAGGACACTGCCCTAAAACACCCCCACAGCTCCTGGATGTGCAGACCCCAAAGCAGCTCCAAGACGCTGCCCTAAAACCCCCCTGGAGACCCCAAAGCAAAGACATTGCCCTAAAACCCCCACAGTCCCCTGCAGACCCCAAAGCAAAGGCACTGACCTAAAATCCCCCACAGTCCCCTGGAGACCCCAAAGCAAAGACACTGCCCTAAAACCCTCGGGAGACCCCAAAGCAAAGACACTGCCCTAAAACCCCCTGGAGACCCCAAAGCAAAGACACTGCCCTAAAACCCCCTGGAGACCCCAAAGCAAAGACACTGCCCTAAAACCCCTGAGACCCTAAAACAGACAAGGACACTGCCCTAAACCCCTGAGACCCCAAAACAGACAAGGACACTGCCCTAAAACCCCCTGGAGACCCCAAAGCAGACAAAGACACTCCCTAAAACCCCCCTGGAGACCCCAAAGCAAAGACACTGCCCTAAAACCCCCTGGAGACCCCAAAGCAAAGACACTGCCCTAAAACCCCCCTGGAGACCCCAAAGCAAAGACACTGCCCTAAAACCCCCTGGAGACCCCAAAGCAGATAAAGACACTGCCCTAAAACCCCCTGCAGACCCCAAAACAGACAAGGACACTGCCCTAAAACCCCCTGGAGACCCCAAAACAAAGGCACTGCCCTAAAACCCCCCTGGAGACCCCAAAGCAGCCAAAGACACTGCCCTAAACCCCTGGAGACCCCAAAGCAAAGACACTGCCCTAAAACCCCCCTGGAGACCCCAAAGCAAAGACACTGCCCTAAACCCCCCTGGAGACCCCAAAGCAAAGACACTGCCCTAAAACCCCCTGGAGACCCCAAAGCAGACAAAGACACTGCCCTAAACCCCTGCAGACCCCAAAACAGACAAAGACACTGCCCTAAAACCCCCCTGCAGACCCCAAAACAAAGGCACTGCCCTAAAACCCCCTGGAGACCCTAAACAGACAAAGACACTGCCCTAAAACCCCCTGAGACCCTCAAAGCAAAGACACTGCCCTAAACCCCTGAGACCCCAAAACAAAGACATTGCCCTAAAACCCCCTGGAGACCCCAAAACAAAGACACTGCCCTAAAACCCCCTGGAGACCCCAAAGCAAAGACACTGCCCTAAAAGCCCCCAACAGTACCCTCCTGCAGACCCCAAAGCAAAGACACTGGGCCCTAAAACCCCCAGCAGTACCCCTGGAGACCCCAGACAAGGACACTGCCCTAAAACCCCCCTGCAGACCCCAAAGCAGACAAGGACACTGCCCTAAAAACCCCTGGAGACCCCAAAACAGACAAGGACACTGCCCTAAAACCCCCCTGGAGACCCCAAAGCAGACAAAGACACTGCCCTAAAACCCCCTGGAGACCCCAAAGCAGACAAGGACACTCCCTAAAACCCCCTGGAGACCCCAAAACAAAGGCACTGCCCTAAAACCCCATGGAGACCCCAAAACAGACAAGGACACTGCCCTAAAACCCCCTGGAGACCCCAAAGCAGACAAGGACACTGCCCTAAAACCCCCCTGAAGACCCCAAAGCAGACAAGGACACTGCCCTAAAACCCCCCTGCAGACCCCAAAGCACCTCAAGGCCCTTGTCTGGGCTTTGATTTAAGTGCTGTTGTTTCATCTCACCTGGCCTTGAGCGCTGGGAATTTACCGGGCCCTGATTTAAAGTGTCGATGGTTCATTAGGGCCTTGATTTAATTGTTGCTGTGGATTTCTCTGGCCCTGATTTCAGTGTTGGTGTGGATTTATTTGATTTAAGTGTTGGTGTGGATTTATCTGGCCCTGATTTCAGTGTCAGTGTGGATTTATTTGATGTAGGTGTTGGTGTGGATTTATTTAAGTGCTGGTGTGGATCTATTTGATTTAAGTGCTGGTGTGGATTTATTTGATTTAAATGTTGGTGTGGATTTCTCTGGCCCTGATTTAAGTGGTGGTGTGGATTTATTTTATTTAAGTGTTGGTGTGGATTTATTTGATTCAAGGTGTTGAGTGTGGATTTCTCTGGCCCTGATTTGAGTGTTGGTGTGGATTTATTTGATTTAAGGTGTTGGTGTGGATTTATTTGATTTCAGTGCTGGTGTGGATTTATCTGACCCTGATTTTGGTGTGGATTTCTCTGACCCTGATTTTGGTGTTGGTGTGGATTTACCCACTCTTGATTCAAGGTGTTGGTGTGGATTTCTCTGGCCCTGATTTGAGTGTTGGTGTGGATTTCTCTGACCCCGATTCCAGTGTTGGTGTGGATTTATTTGATTTAAGTGTTGGTGTGGATTTATTTAAGTGCTGGTGTGGATTTATCTGATTTAAGTGCTGGTGTGGATTTATCTGACCCTGATTTGAGTGTTGGTGTGGATTTATTTGACCCCAATTCCAGTGTTGGTGTGGATTTATTTGATTCCAGTGTTGGTGTGGATTTATCTGGCCCTGATTCCAGTGTTGGTGTGGATTTATCTGACCCTGATTTGAGTACTGTTGTGGATTTCTCTGGCCCTGATTTAAGGTGTTGGTGTGGATTTATTTCAGTGTTGGTGTGGATTTATCTGACCCTGATTCCAGTGTCAGTGTGGATTTATTTAAGTGTTGGTGTGGATTTCTCTGGCCCTGATTCCAGTATCAGTGTGGATTTATTTAAGTGTCGGTGTGGATTTATCCAGCCCTGATTTGAGTGTCGGTGTGGATTTATCTGCTCTTGATTCAAGGTGTTGGTGTGGATTTATTTGATTTAACTGTTGGTGTGGATTTATCTGATTTAAGTGTTGGTGTGGATTTATCTGGCCCTGATTTAAGGTGTTGGTGTGGATTTATCTGATTTAAGTGTTGGTGTGGATTTCTCTGGCCCTGATTTCAGTGTTGGTGTGGATTTATTTAAGTGTTGGTGTGGATTTATCTGGCTCTGATTTAGGTGTTGGTGTGGATTTATCTCATTTAGGTGTTGGTGTGGATTTATCTGACCCTGATTTGAGTGTTTGTGTGGATTTATCCGGCCAAGATTTAACTCTCAGTGTGGATTTCTCTGATTTAGGTGTCAGTGTGGATTTCTCTGGCCCCTATTCCAGTGTCAGTGTGGATTTCTCTGGCCCCTATTCCAGTGTCAGTGTGGATTTCTCTGGCCCCTATTCCAGTGTCAGTGTGGATTTCTCTGATTTAGGTGTCAGTGTGGATTTCTCTGGCTCTGATTTAACTGTCAGTGTGGATTTCTCTGATTGATTTAACTGTCAGTGTGGATTTCTCTGATTGATTTAACTCTCAGTGTGGATTTCTCTGATTTAGGTGTCAGTGTGGATTTCTCTGGCCCCTATTCCAGTGTCAGTGTGGATTTCTCTGGCCCCTATTTAACTGTCAGTGTGGATTTCTCTGATTGATTTAACTCTCAGTGTGGGTTTCTCCTCTCTGGGCTCACCTGGAACACCCCAGGGGCGAACTCATCGTCGAGGTCCCTCCGTGGCCGCAGCGCCCGCGCCGCCCCCGGCGCCTCCAGCGCCGCCAGCTCGAGCAGGAATCGGGAGCTGTTCCCACGGGGAGCCACCCCCTGCAGCAGCAGCTCCAGCCCACAGCTCCCTGGAACACGGGGCAGCCCCGGGGGACATCGGCTCGGCCCAGGGACGGGAATGCTGTGACCTGAGGGGATATCCCAAAATCAGCCCCAGGATGGGAATGCTGTGACCTACAGGGATATCCCAAAATCAGCCCCGGGGGGACATCGGCACGGCCCCG
This sequence comes from Myiozetetes cayanensis, assembly GCF_022539395.1. Lineage (NCBI taxonomy): Eukaryota > Metazoa > Chordata > Aves > Passeriformes > Tyrannidae > Myiozetetes > Myiozetetes cayanensis. Next base: position 18,357 of record NW_026086815.1, on the reverse strand, counting down.
GGATGGGAACGCTGTGACCTAAAGGGATATCCCAAAATCAGCCCCGGGGGGACATCGGCACGGCCCCCAGATGGGAATGCTGTGACCTAAAGGGATATCCCAAAATCAGCCCCGGGGGGACATCGGCACGGCCCCGGGATGGGAACGCTGTGACCTGGGGGGACATCCCAAAATCAGCCCCAGGATGGGAATGCTGTGACCTAAAGGGATATCCCAAAATCAGCCCCAGGATGGGAATGCTGTGACCTAAAGGGATATCCTAAAATCAGCCCCGGGGGGACATCGGCACGGCCCCAGGATGGGAATGCTGTGACCTAAAGGGATATCCTAAAATCAGCCCCAGGATGGGAATGCTGTGACCTAAAGGGATATCCCAAAATCAGCCCCGGGATGGGAATGCTGTGACCTAAAGGGATATCCCAAATCAGCCCCGGGGGGACATCGGCACGGCCCCGGGATGGGAATGCTGTCACCTACAGGGATATCCTAAAATCAGGGGACATCCCAAAATCAGCCCCGGGGGGACATCCCAAAATCAGCCCCGGGGGGACATCGGCTCGGCCCCGGGATGGGAATGCTGTGACCTAAAGGGATATCCTAAAATCAGCCCCAGGATGGGAATGCTGTGACCTAAAGGGATATCCTAAAATCAGGGGACACCCCAAAATCAGCCTCGGGGGGACATCGGCACGGCCCCGGGACGGGAATGCTGTGACCTGAGGGGACATCCCAAAATCAGGGGATATCCTAAAATCAGCCCCGGGGGGACATCGGCTCGGCCCAGGGATGGGAATGCTGTGACCTAAAGGGATATCCTAAAATCAGCCCCAGGATGGGAATGCTGTCACCTGGGGGGACATCCCAAAATCAGCCCCGGGGGAACATCGGCTCGGCCCCGGGATGGGAATGCTGTGACCTAAAGGGATATCCCAAAATCAGGGGACATCCCAAAATCAGGGGACATCCCAAAATCAGGGGACATCCCAAAATCAGCCCCGGGGGGACATCGGCTCGGCCCAGGGATGGGAATGCTGTGACCTAAAGGGATATCCCAAAATCAGGGGACATCCCAAAATCAGCCTCGGGGGAACCCTGGCACGGCCCCGGGATGGGAATGCTGTGATCTAAAGGGATATCCCAAATCAGCCCCGGGGGACATCGGCACGGCCCCGGGATGGGAATGCTGTGACCTAAAGGGATATCCCAAAATCAGCCCCGGGGGACATCGGCACGGCCCCGGGATGGGAATGCTGTGACCTAAAGGGATATCCCAAATCAGCCCCGGGGGGACATCGGCACGGCCCCGGGATGGGAACGCTGTGACCTAAAGGGATATCCTAAAATCAGGGGACACCCAAAATCAGCCCCGGGGGGACATCGGCTCGGCCCCGGGACGGGAATGCTGTGACCTAAAGGGACATCCCAAAATCAGCCCCGAGGGAACACTGGCACGGCCCCGGGATGGGAACGCTGTGACCTGGGGGGATATCCTAAAATCAGCCCCGGGATGGGAACGCTGTCACCTAAAGGGATATCCTAAAATCAGGGGACATCCTAAAATCAGCCCGGGGGGACATCGGCTCGGCCCCGGGATGGGAACGCTGTGACCTAAAGGGATATCCTAAAATCAGTGAGGGACATTCCAAAATCAGCCCCGGGGGGACATCGGCTCGGCCCAGGGATGGGAACGCTGTGACCTAAAGGGATATCCCAAAATCAGTGAGGGACACCCCAAAATCAGTGAGGGACACCGGCTCGGCCCAGGGATGGGAACGCTGTGACCTAAAGGGATATCCCAAAATCAGTGAGGGACACCCCAAAATCAGTGAGGGACACCGGCTCGGCCCAGGGATGGGAATGCTGTGACCTAAAGGGATATCCTAAAATCAGTGAGGGACACCGGCACGGCCCCGGGATGGGAATGCTGTGACCTGGGGGGATATCTTAAAATCAGGGGACACCCCAAAATCAGGGGACATCCCAAAATCAGGGGACACCCCAAAATCAGGGGACAACAGAGTCAGGGAGGGACCCCAGCATGGCCAGAGGATGGGAATGCTGTGACCTAGGGGGACATCCCAAAATCAGGGGACATCCCAAAATCAGGGGACATCAGAGTCAGGGAGGGACCCCCAGAGTCAGGGCACACCCTGCCATTCCCAGCTCCCCTCTGGAATTCCCTGCCATTCCCATTCCCAATCCCTCTGGAACTCCCTGCCATCCCCATTCCCATTCCCATTCCCTGCCATTCCCATTCCCATTCCCATTCCCATTCCCATTCCCATTCCCATTCCCAATCCCTCTGGGATTCCCTGCCATTCCCATTCCCATTCCCATTCCCATTCCCAATCCCTCTGGGATTCCCTGCCATTCCCATTCCCAATCCCCTCTGGCATCCCCTCCCATTCCCATTCCCAGCTCCCCTCTGGCATTCCCTGCCATTCCCATTCCCATTCCCATCCCCATTCCCATTCCCATTCCCATTCCCAATCCCTCTGGAACTCCCTGCCATTCCCATTCCCAATCCCTCTGGCATTCCCTGCCATTCCCATTTCCATTCCCATTCCCCATTCCCATCCCCATTCCCATTCCCATTCCCATTCCCAATCCCTCTGGGATTCCCTGCCATTCCCATTCCCATTCTCAATCCTTCTGGAACTCCCTGCCATTCCCATTCCCAATCCCAGCTCCCCTCTGGAATTCCCTGCCATTCCCATTCCCAATCCCCCTGGAACTCCCTGCCATTCCCATTCCCATTCCCATTCCCATTCCCATTCCCATTCCCATTCCCATTCCCATTCCCAATCCCCTCTGGCATCCCCTCCCATTCCCATTCCCAGCTCCCCTCTGGCATTCCCTGCCATTCCCATTCCCATTCCCATTCCCATTCCCATTCCCATTCCCAATCCCTCTGGAACTCCCTGCCATTCCCATTCCCAATCCTCTGGCATTCCCTGCCATTCCCATCCCCATTCCCATTCCCATTCCCATTCCCATTCCCAATCCCTCTGGAACTCCCTGCCATTCCCATTCCCATTCCCAATCCCTCTGGGATTCCCTGCCATTCCCATTCCCAGTTCCCCTCTGGAATTCCCTGCCATTCCCATTCCCAATCCCAGCTCCCCTCTGGAATTCCCTGCCATTCCCATTCCCAATCCCAGCTCCCCTCTGGAATTCCCTGCCATTCCCATTCCCAATCCCTCTGGCATTCCCTGCCATTCCCATTCCCATCCCCATTCCCATTCCCATTCCCATTCCCATTCCCATTCCCATCCCCATCCCCATTCCCATCCCCATTCCCATTCCCATTCCCATCCCCATCCCCATTCCCATTCCCATCCCCATTCCCATCCCCATCCCCATTCCCAATCCCAATCCCTCTGGAATTCCCTGCCATCCCCATCCCAATCCCATTCCCACCCCAGGATCACCTGGAATGCGATGGAGCCGTTGGAGAAGGCTCCTCCAGGGTCGTGTTCGGGCGCCCCCCGGAGCTGCCCCCGCAGCGCCCGCGGCTCCAGCGTCGCGTTGGAATCTTCCCAGGAAAAGCCCGACAGGTCGTACGGGGGGAAAAATCCCTCCCCGGGAGCCTTCTCCTCCAGCAGCTGCGGGGCAGGAGGCCAAAAATCCCAACTCAGGCACCCAAAACTTCGGGGTTTTTATTTAGGGGGGGAGTTTGGGGCGGTTTTGGGGGGATTTAGGGAAGATTTGGGGGGATTTGGGGCAGGTTTGGGGGGATTTAGGGCAAGTTTGGTGTGATTCAGGGCAGGTTTGGGGTGATTTAGAGCGAGTTTGGAGCAGGTTTGGGGGGATTTAGAGCAGGTTTGGGGTGATTTGGGGTGATTTAGGGTGAGTTTGGGGGGATTTAGGGCAGGTTTGGGGGGATTTAGGGCAGGTTTGGGGTGTTTTGGGGTGATTTAGGGCAGGTTTGGGGTGATTTGGGGCAGGTTTGGGGTGATTTAGGGAAGGTTTGGGGTTTGGAGCGTTTTAGGGCAGGTTTGGGGGGATTTAGGGTGATTTAGGGTGAGTTTGGGGTGATTTAGGGCAGGTTTGGGGTGATTTAGGGCAGGTTTGGGGGGATTTAGGGAAGGTTTGGGGGAGGTTTGGGGGGATTTAGGGCAGGTTTGGGGGGATTTAGGGCAGGTTTGGGGTGATTTAGGGCAGGTTTGGGGCAGGTTTGGGGTGATTTAGGGCAGGTTTGGGGGGCAATTTCAGGTAGATTTGGGGGGCAATTTAGGGCAGGTTTGGGGGGCAATTTAGGACAGTTTTGGGGGGCAATTTCGGGCAGGTTTGGGGGCTGATTTAGGGCAGATTTCGGGGATGATTTTGGGCAGGTTTGAGGGGTGATTTAGAGAAGGTTTGGGGCAATTTTGGGCAGGTCTGGGGGGATTTACGGCAGTTTTGGAGGGTGATTTCAGGCAGTTTTGTGGGGCAATTTTGGTCAGTTTTGGGGTGATTTAGGGCAGTTTTGGGGGACAATTTCAGGCAGGTCTGGGGGGTGATTTAGGGCAGGTTTGAGGGATGATTTGGGGCAGGTTTGGGGTGATTTAGGACAAGTTTGGGGTGATTTTGGACAATTTTGGGGGGCAATTTTGGGCAGGTTTGGGGGGCAATTTAGGGCAGGTTTGGGGGACAATTTCAGTCAGGTTTGAGAGGCGATTTAGGGCAGGTTTGAGGGATCATTTTGGGCAGGTTTGAGGGATGATTTTGGGCAGGTTTGGGGTGATTTAGGGCAGATTTGGGGAGTGATTTAGGGCAGATTTGGGGATTGACTTAGGGTAGATCTGGGGGGTGATTTCAGGCAGGTTTGGGGGGTGATTTCAGGCAGGTTTGGGGTCTGATTTATGGCAATTTCCGGGATGATTTCAGGCAGTTTTGGGGTGATTTAGGACAGTTTTGGGGGGGTGATTTAGGACAAGTTTGGGGTGATTTAGGGCAGTTTTGGGGGACAATTTCAGGCAGGTCTGGGGGTTGATTTAGGGCAGATTTGGGGGACGATTTAGGACAGTTTTGGGGGCGATTTAGGACAGGTTTGGGGTGATTTAGGGCAGGTTTGGGGGCTGATTTAGGGCAGGTTTGGGGGCTGATTTTGGGCAGTTTTGGGGGGCAATTTCAGACAGATTTGACGGACAGTTTGGGGTGATTTAGGACAAGTTTGGGGTGATTTCAGGCAGTTTTGGGGAGCAATTTTGGTCAGTTTTAGGGGGCAATTTCAGGTAGATTTGGGGGGCAATTTAGGGCAGGTTTGGGGGGCAGTTTTGGGCAAATTTGAGGGACAATTTTGGGCAGGTTTGGGGGGATTTAGGGCAAGTTTGGGGGGCAATTTCAGGTAGATTTGGGGGGCGATTTAGGGAAGGTTTGGGGGGCAGTTTTGGGCAGATTTGAGGGACAATTTTGGGCAGGTTTGGGGTGATTTCGGGCAGGTTTGGGGGGCAATTTCGGGCAGGTTTGGGGTGATTTAGGACAAGTTTGGGGGGACAATTTCAGGCAGGTCTGGGGGGTGATTTAGGGCAGATTTGGGGGCGTTTTCGGGCAGGTTTAGGGTGATTTAGGACAACTTTGGGGGATAATTTCAGGCAGGTCTGGGGGTGATTTAGGACAACTTTGGGGTGATTTCAGGCAGTTTTGAGGGGCAATTTCGGGCAGATTTGGGGGCCGATTTTGGGCAGTTTTAGGGGGCAATTTCAGGCAGGTTTGGGGGGCGATTTGGGGCAGTTTTGGGGGTGATTTAGGACAGTTTTGGGGGTAATTTCAGGTAGATTTGGGGGCAATTTCAGGTAGATTTGGGGGGCGATTTAGGGAAGGTTTGGGGGGCAGTTTTGGGCAGATTTGAGGGACAATTTCAGGCAGGTTTGGGGTGATTTAGGACAAGTTTGGGGTGATTTTGGGCAGGTTTGGGGGGCAATTTCAGGTAGATTTGGGGGTTGATTTAAGGCAGATTTGGGGGACGATTTGGGGCAGTTTTGGGGGGTGATTTAGGACAGTTTTAGGGGGCAATTTCAGGTAGATTTGGGGGGCAATTTAGGGCACGTTTGGGGAGCAGTTTTGGGCAGATTTGAGGGACAATTTCGGGCAGGTTTGGGGTGATTTAGGACAAGTTTGGGGGCCGATTTTGGGCAGGTTTAGGGGGCAATTTCAGGTAGATTTGAGGGGCGATTTTTAGCAGGTTTAGGGCGATTTGGGGCAGATTTGGGGGGTGATTTTGGGCAGGTTTGGGGTGATTTAGGACAAGTTTGGGGGGCAATTTTTGGCAGGTCGGGGGGTGATTTAGGGCTGATTTGGGGGACAATTTTGGGCAGGTTTGGGGTGATTTCAGGCAGTTTTGAGGGGCGATTTGGGGCAGGTTTGGGGGGCAATTTCAGGTAGATTTGGGGGCCGATTTCAGGTAGATTTGGGGGGACGATTTCGGGCAGGTTTGGGGTGATTTAGGACAGTTTTGGGGGACGATTTAGGACAAGTTTGGGGCGCTTTCCGGCCGTTTCGGGGTGATTTCAGGCCATTTTGTGGCGCTTTCCGGCCATTTTGTGGCAATTTCAGGCCACTTTGGGGCAATTTCAGGCCATTTTGGGGCGCTTTCCGGCCGTTTTGGGGTGATTTCAGCCCATTTCAGGGCTCGATCCGGGGCCTCCCCCCCCAAACAAACCCTGGTGAAGACGACGGCGCCGGCGTAGGAGACGCTGCCGGGGGGGAGGATCCTCAGGGCCCCCTCGGGGCTGGGGGACAGCAGGCGGGGCCAGTCGATGTCCAGGCGGCTCTGGGGGCTCCGGGAGGCCACGAGGAGCACGGAGGGGGCCCCCAGGCTGCCCCACACGAAGTGCAGGGTGTCCCCCGGGCCCTCGGCACGCACGTGCAGGACGTTCACCGAGGAGCCGTTCCAGCCCGGATTGAACTCCAGGGACACCTGAGGGGGGATCCAGCTGCAATTCCAGGGTGGGACTGACTCCTTCTCCCTCCCAAAACCCCTGGAAGTGCCTGGAGTTCCCTGTTCATCCCTCTGGAAGTGCCTGGAGTTTCCTGTTTCCCCCTCTGGAATTGCCTGGAATTCCCTGTTTGCCCCCTGGAAGTGCCTGGAGTTCCCTGTTCATCCCTCTGGAAGTGCCTGGAGTTCCCTGTTCATCCCTCTGGAAGTGCCTGGAATTCCCTGTTTCCCCCTCCATCCCCCACTGGGAGTAGCTGGAATTCTCTCTTTGCCCCTCTGAAGTGCCTGGAGTTTCCTGTTTCCCCCTCTGGGAGTGCCTGGAGTTCCCTGTTCATCCCTCTGGAAGTGCCTGGAGTTCCCTGTTCATCCCTCTGGAAGTGCCTGGAGTTCCCTGTTCATCCCTCTGGAAGTGCCTGGAGTTCCCTGTTTCCCCCCTCTGGAAGTGCCTGGAGTTCCCTGTTTGCCCCTCTGGAAGTGCCTGGAGTTCCCTGTTCATCCCCCTGGAAGTGCCTGGAGTTCCCTGTTTGCCCCTCTGGAAGTGCCTGGAGTTCCCTGTTTGCCCCTCTGGAAGTGCCTGGAGTTCCCTGTTCATCCCTCTGGAAGTGCCTGGAGTTCCCTGTTTCCCCCTCTGGAAGTGCCTGGAGTTCCCTGTTTGCCCCTCTGGAAATGCCTGGAATTCTCTGTTTGCCCCTCTGGAAGTGCCTGGAGTTCCCTCTTTGCCCCTCTGGGAGTGCCTGGAGTTCCCTCTTTGTCCCTCTGGAAGTGCCTGGAATTCCCTTCGGCCCCCTCTGGAAGTGCCTGGAATTCCCTGTTTGCCCCTCCATCCCCCACTGGGAGTGCCTGGAGTTCCCTGTTCATCCCTATGGAAGTGCCTGGAGTTCCCTGTTCATCCCTCTGGAAGTGCCTGGAGTTCCCTGTTCCCCCCTATGGAAGTGCCTGGAGTTCCCTGTTCATCCCTCTGGAAGTGCCTGGAGTTCCCTGTTCATCCCTATGGAAGTGCCTGGAGTTCCCTGTTTCCCCTTCTAGAATAACCAGGAATCCCCTGTTTCCCCCCCTGGAAGTGCCTGGAGTTCCCTGTTTCCCCCTCTGGAAGTGCCTGGAGTTCCCTGTTTCCCCCTCTGGGAGTGCCTGGAGTTCCCTGTTCATCCCCCTGGAAGTGCCTGGAGTTCCCTGTTTCCCCTTCTGGAAGTGCCTGGAGTTCCCTGTTTGCCCCTCCATTCCTCTCTGGAAGTGCCTGGAATTCCCCGTTTCCCCCTCCATCCCCCACTGGGAGTAGCTGGAATTCCCTGTTTTCTGCTCTGGAAGTGCCTGGAATTCCCTGTTTCCCCCTCTGGAAGTGCCTGGAATTCCCTTTGGCCCCTCTGGAAGTGCCTGGAGTTCCCTGTTCATCCCTCTGGAAGTGCCTGGAGTTCCCTGTTCATCCCTCTGGAAGTGCCTGGAGTTCCCTGTTTGCCCCTCCACCCCACAGCCCTTCCCAACCCACGTCCCCTTCCCATCCCATCCCATCCCATCCCATCCCATCAATCCCATCCCATCCCATCCCATCAATCCCATCCCATCCCATCCCATCCCATCCCATCAATCCCATCCCATCCCTGTATCCCATCAATCCCATCAATCCCATCCCGATCCCACAGCCGGTCCCCCGGGTGTCCCCCCAAACCCCTCTCACCTTCCTGTCCCCCTCGGTCCCTGCCGGTGCCACCAACGCCGCCAGCAGCGCCACCAGCAGCGCCAGCCCCGCCATGGGGACACCGGGACGGGCCCGGGATGGACCCGGGATGGGCCCGGGATGGACCCGGGACGGACCCGGGATGGACCCGGGATGGACCCGGGATGGACCCGGGATGGACCCGGGACACACCCGGGATGGACCCGGGATGGACCCGGGATGGGCCCGGAATGGACCCGGGATGGACCCGGGATGGACCCGGGACAGGTCCGGGATGGACCCGGGACGGACCCGGGGGCACCGAGCGGGGTCTGATGCGGGACCGCCCCGCACCGACCGCGGGGCTGAGGCGGAACCCACGCCTAGCATCCCGCCCCGGGGTGGCCACGGGACCGGTCACGGGACCGGTCACGGGAACGACGCGGGACCCGCCCCGGGACCTCCCACCCACCCCAAACACCCCGACCCCGGACCCGCCTCCTGGGACCGCCCCCCACCCACCCCAAACCTCACTCCCCACCCTCCACGGGATCCGCCCTGGGACCGGCCCCAGGACCTCCCCCTGGGACCTCCCCACACCCACCCCCAACCCACGACGGGATCCGCCCTGAGACCGCCCTGGGACCGCCCCCACCCAACCCTAACACACCACGGGACCGGAGCCGGGACCTCCCACCCACCCCAACCCTCCACGGGACCGATCACGGGACCGGTCACGGGAACGACGTGGGATCCGCCCCGGGACCGCCCCGGGACCTCCCACCCACCCCAAACCACCCCCACCCACCACGGGACCCACCCTGCAACCCCACGGGAACGATGCGGGACCCGCCCGGGACCTCCCCACCCTCCACGGGATCCGCCCCGGGACCTCCCTCACCCACCCCAACCCACCCCCACCTTCCACGGGACCGATCACGGGGACCGGTCACTGGAACGACGCGGGGACCGCCCCGGGACCGCCCCCACCCACCCCACCCTCCCACGGGACCACCAGGACCTCCCCCACCCACCCCAGCCCGCTCCGGGACCTCCCGGGACCTCCCCACCCCGCACCCACCACGGGAACGATGCAGGACCCTCCCCAGGACCTCCCCACCCACCCCCACCCACCCCCACCCTCCACGGGACCGAGCCGGGACCCCCGGTGTGGCCTTGGGATCGATCCGGGACCGATCCAGGACCGATCGGGCAGGAGAGACCCCCACACACACACACACCCCCAAATTCATCACCCCATGGAAGTGGAGACCCCTCCCCTCCCCCGCATTGCTGGACAGCGGGGACCCCGCGCGGTCACCATGGCAACCGTGGAGACCCCTCCCCACCCATCCCCAGGGGGTTGGAGACCCCCAAGTCTAACAGAGACACCCCCTTTATTCCCAGGGGTTTGGAGACCCCCTTCCATCCCCAGGGGTTTGGAGACCCCCAACTCTTATAGAGACCCCCCAACTCATCCCCAGGGCTTTGGAGACCCCCAAGTCTAACAAAGACCCCCCCTTTATTCCCAGGGGTTTGGAGACCCCCAATCCCATCCCCAAGGCCTTGGAGACCCCTAAGTCTAACAGAGACCCCCAACCCTCACCCTCAGGGCTTTGGAGACCCCCATCCCCAGGGTGTTGGAGACCCCCATGTCTAACAAAGACCCCCAATTCATCCCCAGGGGTTTGGAGACCCCCAAGTGTCACAGAGACCCTCACCCTTCACCCTCAGGGGTTTGAAGACCCCCCAATCCCATTCCCAGGGGTTTGGAGACCCCCAACTCTAACAAAGACCCCCTCAATTCATCCCCAGGGGTTTGCAGACCCCATCCATCCCCAGGGCTTTGGGACCCCCAACTCACAGAGACCCCAATTCAACCTCAGGGGTTTGGAGACTCCCAAGTCTTAACAGAGACCCCCAATCCCATTCCCAAGGCCTTGGAGACCCCCAAGTGTAAGAGAGACCCCCCCCCCTTTATTCCCAGGGGTTTGGAGACCCCCAATCCCATCCCCAAGGCCTTGGAGACCCCCAAGTGTAACAGAGACCCCCACCCTTCACCCTCAGGGGTTTGGAGACCCCCCATCTCCATCCCCAGAGGGTTGGAGACCCCCATGTCTAACAAAGACCCCCCTAACCCTCACCCTCAGGGGTTTGGAGACCCCCAAGTCTTACAGAGACCCCCAATTCATCCCCAGGGTTTGGAGACCCCAACTCTTACAGAGACCCCCACCGTTCATTCCCAGGGTTTGGAGACCCCCAAGTCTAACAAAGACCCCCTTTATTCCCAGGGGTTTGGAGACCCCCAATCCATCCCCAGAGGTTTGGAGACCCCCAAATGTAAGAGAGACCCCCACCCTTCAACCCCAGGGTTTGGAGACCCCCAAGTCTAACGGAGACCCCCCCAATTCATCCCCAGGGGTTTGGAGACCCCCTCCATCCCCAAGGCCTTGGAGACCCCAAGTCTTAACAGAGACCCCCCCAATTCATCCCCAGGGGGTTGGAGACCCCCAAATGTAAGAGAGACCCCCACCCTTTATTCCCAGGGGTTTGGAGACCCCCAACTCTAACAGAGACCCCCACTCTTCACCCCCCGGGCTTTGAAGACCCCCCCCATCTCCATCCCCAAGGGTTTGGAGACCCCCAAATGTAACAGAGACCCCCAATCCCATCCCCAGGGGTTTGAAGACCCCCAAGTCTAACAGAGACCCCCACCCTTCATCCCCAGGGGGTTGGAGACCCCCAAGTCTTAACAGAGACCCCTCCCCAATTCATCCCCAGGGTTTGGAGACCCCCAATCCCATCCCCAAGGGTTTGGAGACCCCCAAATGTAACAGAGACCCCCAATCCCATTCCCAGAGGTTTGGAGACCCCCAATTCTAACAAAGACATCCCCCCCCCCAATTCATCCCCAGGGGTTTGGAGACCCCCAAGTGTCACAGAGACCCCCCCCCTTCATCCCCAAGGGTTTGGAGACCCCCAATCCCATTCCCAGGGGTTTGAAGACCCCCAAGTCTAACAAAGACCCCCCCCCAAGTCTAACAAAGACCCCCCCAATTCATCTCCAGGGTTTTGGAGACCCCCAAGTCTAACAGAGACCCCCACCCTCCATCCCCAGGGGTTTGGAGACCCCCAATCCCATCCCCATGGATTTAGAGACCCCCAAATGCAAGAGAGACCCCCAGGGCTTTGGAGACCCCCCCTCCATCCCCAGGGGTTTGGAGACCCCCAAGTGCAACAAAGACCCCCAATTCATCCCCAGGGGTTTGGAGACCCCCAAGTCTAAGAGAGACCCCCAATTCATCCCCAGGGATTTGGAGACCCCCAAGTCTTACAGAGACCCCCCCCTCACCCACTGCCCAGAGCGGGTCCATCTTTAATTTCAGACTCAATTTTAATTCCGGACCTTTTAAAAAACGGGTCCATTTTTAATTTAAGATCTTTTAAAAACGGGTCCATTTTTAATTCTAGACCCTTTAAAAACCGGTTACCTTGAATTTCAGACCCATTTTTAATTCCAGACCCTTTAAAAACGGCTCCATTTTTAATTTACGACCTGTTTCAGACCCTGTGGATGCTCCAGAGCCTGTGGATTCTCCAGACCTTTTCCAGAGCCTGTTGCTGTTCCAGAACCGGCTCCAGATCCCATGGATGCTCCAGAGCCCATGGATTCCCCAGACCCTGTTCCAGACCCATGGATGCTCCAGAAGCCACTCCAGAGCCTGGAGATGCTCCAGAGCCTGTTCCAGAGCCTGTGGATTCTCCAGAGCCTCTTCCAGACCTGGTGGCTGTTTCACACCCTGTTCCAGACCCTGTGGATTCTCCAGACCTTTTCCCAGAGCCTGTTGCTGTTCCAGAACCTGCTCCAGATTCTCTGGATGCTCCAGAGACTCTTCCAGACCCATGGATGCTCCAGAACCTGTTCCAGACCCTGTGCATACTCCAGAGACTCTTCCAGATCCCATGGATTCTCCAGAGCCTCTTCCAGACCTGGTGGCTGTTTCACACCCTGTTCCAGACCCTGTGGATTCTCCAGACCTTTTCCCAGAGCCTGTTGCTGTTCCAGAACCTGCTCCAGATTCTCTGGATGCTCCAGAGACTCTTCCAGACCCATGGATGCTCCAGAACCTGTTCCAGACCCTGTGCATACTCCAGAGACTCTTCCAGATCCCATGGATTCTCCAGAGCCTGTTCCAGACCTGGTGGCTGTTCCAGGCCCTTTTCCAGAGCCTGGGGATGCTCCAGAGACTCTTCCAGATCCCATGGATTCTCCAGAGCCTGTTCCAGACCTGGTGGCTGTTCCAGGCCCTTTTCCAGAGCCTGGGGATGCTCCAGAGACTCTTCCAGATCCCATGGATTCTCCAGAGCCTGTTCCAGACCCATGGATGCTCCAGAGCCCATGGATTCTCCAGAGACTCTTCCAGATCCTGGGGATTCTCCAGAGCCTGCTCCAGAGCCTGGGGATGCTCCAGAACCTGTGGAGTCTCCAGATCCTCTCCCAGACCCGGTGGCTGTTCCAGACTCTTTTCCAGACCCTGTGGATGCTCCAGAACCCACTCCAGACCTTGAGGATGTTCCAGACCCTGTTCCAGACCCTGTGGCCACTCCAGACCCCATTCCAGACCTGTGGATGCTCTCAGACCCTTTTCCAGATCCTGTGGCCACACCAGACCCTGTTCCAGACCCTGAGGATGTTCCAGACCCTCTTCCAGACCCATGGGTGCTCCAGAGCCTCTGGATGCTCCAGACCCTGTTCCAGATCCCATGGATTCTCCAAACCCCATCCCAGACCTTGAGGACACTTCAGACCCCGTTCCAGACCCTGTAGATGCTCCAGACCCTGTTCCAGACCCTGTTCCAGACCCTGTGGGTGCTTCAGATCCCATTCCAGACCTTGAGGATGTTCCAGACCCTCTTCCAGACCCATGGGTACTCCAGAGCCTCTGGATGCTCCAGACCCTGTCCCAGACCCTTTGGACTCTCCAAACCCCATCCCAGACCTTGAGGATGTTCCAGAGCCTGTTCCAGACCCTGTGGCCATTCCAGACCCCATTCCAGACCTGTGGATGCTCTCAGACCCTTTTCCAGATCCTGTGGCCACTCCAGAGCCTGTTCCAGAGCCTGTGGAGTCTCCAGACCCTATTCCAGACCCTGTGGCTGTTCCAGACCCTGTTCCAGACCCTGTGGATGTTCCAGATCCTGTTCCAGATCCTGTAGATGCTCCAGAGCCTGTGGGTGCTTCAGATCCCATTCCAGACCTCGAGGATGTTCCAGACCCTCTTCCAGACCCTGTGGATGTTCCAGAGCCTTTCCCAGACCCTGTGGCTGCTCCAGACCCCGTTCCAGACCCTGTGGATGCTCCAGAGCCTTTCCCAGACCCTGTGGCTGCTCCAGACCCCGTTCCAGACCCTGTGGATGCTCCAGACCCCATGGATGTTCCAGACCCCATGTGATCCCCCGGATTTTCCGGGAATTTCCCACTCTGCCCCTCCCAGGGCTGCTCTGGGGGTCCCATCACCCCCCCCCCCAAGACCATCCCTGTCCCAGGGTCCTCCTGGGAAGCTCCTGGAGCCTTTCCCTCCCTCTGGATCCTCCTGGAAGAAGGTCCTGGACAAATTCCCTCCCTCTGGATCCTCCTGGACAACTCCTGGAAGGTCCTGAACCCTTTTCCACCCTCTGGATCCTCCTGGAAAAAGGTCCTGGATCAATTCCCTTCCCCTGGATCCTCCTGGAAAAGGTCCTGGATCAATTCCCTTCCCCTGGATCCTCCTGGAGAAAACTCCTGGACCAATTCCCTCCCTCTGGATCCTCCTGGAAAATTCCTCGAAAAAGCTCCTGGACCAATTTCCACCCTCTGGATCCTCCTGGAAAAAAGTCCTGGATCCCTTTCCCTCCCTCTGGATCCCCCTGGAAAATTCCTGGAAGGTCCTGAACCCTTTTCCACCCTTTGGATCCTCCTGAAAAAAGGTCCTGAACCTCTTCCCTCCTCCTGGATTCTGCTGGAAAATTCCTGGAAGAAAGTCCTGGACCAATTCCCTTTCCCTGGATCCTCCTGGAAAAGGTCTTGGATCAATTCCCTCCCTCTGGATCATCCTGGAAAATTCCTGGAAGGTCCTGAACCCTTTTCCACCCTCTGGATCCACCTGGAAAGCTCCTGAACCCCTTCCTTCCTCCTGGATCCTCCTGGAAAGCTTCTGGAAAAAGGTCCTGGACCAATTCCCTTCCCCTGGATCCTCCTGGAAATCTCCTGGAAGGTCCTGAACCCTTTTCCACCCTCTGGATCCTCCTGGAAAAAGGTCCTGGATCCCTTCCCTCCTCCTGGATTCTGCTGGAAAACTCCTGAACCTCTTCCCTCCCTCTGGATCCTCCTGGAAAAAAGTCCTGAACCCCTTCCCTCCTCCTGTATCCTCCTGGAAAACTCCTGGAAAAAAGTCCTGGATCCCTTCCCACCCTCTGGATCATCCTGGAAAATTCCTGGAAGAAAGTCCTGGACCAAATCCTTCCCTCTGCATCCTCCTGGAAAAAAGTCCTGGACCAATTCCCTTTTCCTGGACCATCCTAGAAAAATCCTGGAAGGTCCTGAACCCTTTTCCACCCTCTGGATCCTCCTGGAAAAGGTCCTGGATCCCTTCCCTCCTCCTGGATCCTCCTGGAAAGCTCCTGGAAGAAAGTCCTGGACCAAATCCTTCCCTCTGGATCCTCCTGGAAAAAGCTCCTGGACCAATTCCCTTTCCCTGGATCCTCCTGGAAAACTCCTGGAAGATCCTGAACCCCTTCCCTCCCCATGGATCCTCCTGGAAAACTCCTGGACACCTTCTCTTCCTCTGGATCCTCCTGAAAAAAGTCCTGGATCAATTCCCTCCCCCTGGATCATCCTGGAAAACTCCTGGAAGAAAGTCCTGGACCAAATCCTTCCTTCTGCATCCTCCTGGGAAAAAGTCCTGGATCCCTTCCCTCCCCCTGGATCCTCCTGGAAAATTCCTGGAAGGTCCTGAACCCTTTTCCACCCTCTGGATCCTCCTGGAAAAAGGTCCTGGACCAATTCTCACCCTCTGGATCCTCTTGGAAAAAGGTCTTGAACCCATTCCTTCCTCCTGGATTCTGCTGGAAAAAGGTCCTGGATCAATTCCCTTTCCTTGGATCCTCCTGGAAAACTCCTGGAAGAAAGTCCTGGACCAAATCCTTCCCTCTGGATCCTCCTGGAAAAAGGTCCTGAATCCCTTCCCTACTCCTGGATCCTCCTGGAAAATTCCTGGAAGAAGGTCCTGGACCAAATCCTTCCCTCTGGATCCTCCTGGAAAAAAGTCCTGGATCAATTCCCTCCTCCTGGATCCTCCTGGAAAATTCCTGGAAGAAGGTCCTGGACCAATTCCCTTCTCCTGAATCCTCCTGGAAAGCTCCTGGACCAAATCCTTCCCTCTGCATCCTCCTGGAAAAAAGTCCTGGATCAATTCCCTCCCCATGGATCCTCCTGGAAAAAAGTCCTGGATCCCTTCCCTCCCTCTGGATCCTCCTGGAAAAAGGTCTTGGACCAATTCCCTTTCCCTGGATCCTCCTGGAAAGCTCCTGGACCAAATCCTTCCCCCAGGATCCTCCTGGAAAAAAGTCCTGGATCAATTCCCTCCCCCTGGACCATCCTAGAAAAATCCTGGAAGAAAGTCCTGGACCAAATCCTTCCCTCTGGATCCTCCTGGAAAAAAGTCCTGGACCAATTCCCTCCCTCTGGATCCTCCTGGAAAAATCCTGGAAGAAGGTCCTGGACCAATTCCCTTTCCCTGGATCCTCCTCCCCAGGAGCTCCCAGGGACGGGACCATCCCTGTGTGGGTCCCAATCCCGAAGGGAAACGACCCCAAAAACGAGATCCCAAAAAAAAAGATCCCAAAAACGAAATCCCAAAAAAAAAGAGACCCCAAAAAAAGGAGCCTGGAAAGGGAGCTGTGCCCGAGGCGACTCCCAGAAACCGAGGATGCACAAAACCCTCCCGCCTCACAAACCCCTTTATTCCCAGGCACACAAATCCCCCTCCTGCTGGGAGAGATTCCCGAGGGAATCTCCCGGGAAAAGCCCCCAAAACAAAAGGGCCCCGAGCCCGGCGCTCATCTCTGCCGGGACTCGAACCCGGAACCTCTGGATTAGAAGTCCAGCGCGCTCGTCCATTGCGCCACAGAGACCTCACCGCCAGCGCGCCGGCGGAGGAGACACCAAACCCCCAGCCCCCCAGGGGTCCTTCCCATCCATCCTCATCGTCAATTCACTCATGGATCTGTCACAAATCCCACCCCGGGGTCCTTCCATCCATCCCCATCCTCCTGGCTGCATCACAAATCTCCCCCTGAGCCCCCCCCCCCGGGGTCCTTCTGATCCATCCTTATTGTCAAACTCCTCATGGATTTGTCACAAATCCCACCCCGGGTCCCTCTGATCCATCTCCATCGTCAATTCATTCCTGGATCTGTCACAAATCCACCCCCGGGGTCCTTCCATCCATCCTTATTGTCAGACTCCTCCTGGATCTGTCACAAATCCCACCCCGGGGTCCTCCCATCCATCCCCATCCTCAAACTCCTCCTGGATCCCCCCCTGAACTCCCCCTGAACCCTCCCGGGGTCCTCCCATCCATCCCCATCCCTGCATCCATCACAAATCCCCTCCCCGGGTCCCTCTGATCCATCCCCATCCTCAATCCGCTCCTGGATCTGTCACAAATCCCACCCCGGGTCCCTCTGATCCATCCTTATTGTCAGACTCCTCCTGGATCCACCCCTGAACCAAATCCCCCTCCCGGAGCCCCCCCGGGGTCCTTCTGATCCATCCCCATCGTTAAACTCCTCCTGGATCCACCCTCAACCCCCCGCGGGTCCTTCCATCCATCCCCATCCTCAAACTCCTCCTGGATCCATCACAAATCCCTCCCCCCGGGGTCCCTCTGATCCATCCCCATCCTCAATCCGCTCCTGGATCCATCACAAATCCCCTCCCGGGTCCCTCTGATCCATCCTCATCCTCAATCCGCTCCTGGATCCACCCCTAAACCCCCCTCGGGGTCCCTCCATCCATCCCCATCGTCAATCCACTCCTGGATCTGTCACAAATCCCACCCCGGGTCCCTCTGATCCATCCCCATCCTCAAACTCCTCCTGGATCTGTCACAAATCCTCCCCCAGGGTCCCTCTGATCCATCCCCATCCTCAAACTCCTCCTGGATCCGTCACAAATCCCTCCCCGGGGTCCCTCTGATCCATCTCCATCCTCAATCCACTCCTGGATCCATCACAAATCCCTCCCCGGGATCCCTCTGATCCATCCCCATCCCCCTCCTGGCTCCGTCACAAATCCCCCCCCCCTCCCCTTCCCCGGGAATCCCTCCAATCCAAACCACCCCCCCTGCCGGGATAATCCCGGGAATGAGGCACAGGAGGAGGAGGAGGAGGAGGAGGCACAGGAGGAAGACAGGGACGCCGAAAAAGACCTGGAGGCGGCGATGGCAGCACTGTTTGCAGTCCCTGCATCCTCCTTCATCCCTGTGCCTGTATCCTGCATCCCTGTATCCTGCATCCCTGTATCCCTGCATCCTGTATCCCTGTATCCTGTATCCTGTATCCTGTATCCCTGTATCCTGTATCCTGTATCCCTGTATCCCTGTATCCCTCCCTGCATCCCTCCCTATATCCCTGTATCCTGTATCCCTGTATCCTGTATCCCTGTATCCCTGTATCCCTGTATCCTGTATCCTGTATCCCTGTATCCTGTATCCCTGTATCCTGTATCCTGTATCCTGTATCCTGT
>NW_026086814.1:0-11398 GCF_022539395.1 Myiozetetes cayanensis | reverse complement strand
AAAGAACACCTACTTATACCTAATATTCTCTCCTTTTTTCTCTCTTAGAATCAACCAGGTTGGAAAAGACCTCTGAGATTATCAAGTCCAACCCGTGATCCAACACCACCTGCATGTAGTGCTTACTAGACCATGGCACCAGGTGCCACAGCCAGGCTCAAAATCCTCCGGGGATGGTGAATCCACCCATCTCCCTGGGCAGCCCAATGCGATGTCTGAGCACTCTCTCTGTAAAAATTTTCTTCCAAATAATCCAACCTAAACCTCCCCTGGCACAGCTTTAGACCGAGCCCTCTTGTCCTACTGCTGGTGGCCTGGGAGAAGAGACCAAGCCCCAACCTGGCTGCAACCTCCTGTCAGGAGTTGGAGAGAGTGATGAGGTCACACCTGAGCCTCCTCTTCTCCAGACTCCCTCAGCCTCTCCTCACAGCACTTGTGCTCCAGGCCCTTCCCCAGCCTGGTTGCTCTTCTCTGCACCTGCTCCAGCCCCTCCATGTCCTTCCTGACCTGAGGGGCTCAGAGCTGGACACAGCACTCCAGGGGTGGCCTCACCAGCACTGAGTACAGGAGAAGAATCACTTCCCTGCTCCTGCTGCCACTCTGTTCCTGAGCCAGGCCAGGATCCATTGGCTTTCTTGGCCACCTGGGCACACTCTGGCTCCTGTTCAGCTTCCTGTCAATCCAGACTCCCAGGTCCCTTCCTGCCTGATTGCTCTCCAGCCACTCTGTCCCCAGCCCGTGGGGCTGCAGGGGGTTTGTTGTGGTCAAAATGAAGGACCTGGCACTTGGCCTGGTTGAACCTCATCCCCTTGGAATCAGACCATGGATCCAGCTTGTCCAGGTCCCTCTGCAGAGCCCTCCTGCCTTCCAGCAGAGCAACACTCCCCCCCAGCTTGGTGTCATCTGCAAATTTGCTAATGGTACACTCAGTCCCCTCATTCAGATCATCAATAAAGATATTAAACAGAACTGGGCCCTACACTGATCCCTGGGGGACACCACTGGTGACCGGATCCCAACTGGATGCAGCCCCTCTTGGTCCACTTAATTACTTCAGATTAAATTTCCTTGAGAGTGAGTAGTTGATATTTTTGGGGGGACATTATCTTCAAGGCCATTTGTCACAAGCCAGGAATAAAACACGAGACCAGCGGGGTTCTTTAACGGGGCTGCAGATCCTCTCAGGGCTGAGCCCAAGGCTGATCTGCTTTATTAACAAGATGGTGGGTTTACATGGGGTAGGCTGGGGAAGGTGCTGGAAGGTAGGAGGGATATGCAAAACTTGGGCATGGGATAGGTCGAAGGTATATGAGTAAACATTAAGGGAAGGAGTGGCAACAATGACATAACAAGGGAGAACAGGGATTGGTTGGGACAGATTACATCGATGTAAATCATCCAGTGAACACACACACCAGATAGCTCCAGGGAGCAAAGTCCACAGTGACAAGATGGTGGTATCAGTAACACAGTTCATACAGACAGGCATGCTCACTGTCCCTTTCAGTAAGAAAGTCTTCTCTCCACTGCAGATATGATGAAATTTCAGAATGGCCATCTCCAACATCTCCCCCTTTTTTTGTTTACTAAATTAAAAGTTAGAAAAGTATTTTGAATGACATATTCTTTAAACCTGATAACATATAGGTTAACATTATTCAACTGGGAATATCGGGTAAATAAAAACTATAAAAAGAAACCATAATTTTACATGGCATTACATCAGAAATTGATTAATAAAAATACAGGACATATATAAGGAACAAGGCACAATACATGTGACAGGTAATAAAGTATGAAATTAGCCATTTTTATCTTTAGAACAAAGAAGGGAGTAAAATTTTCACTAAACTTGGAAGAAACACTGAAACTAAACTTTTTTGCAGGAGTGTAATGTAGTGAGGTTGACCCTAAAGGTGTTATTGTCTGGCTCGATCGGTGTTACTTTTTGGAAGAGACTACTTTCACTTGTGATAACTCTTTATGTTGCTGTCTGCAGTGTGTGCAATGCTGAACTTGGTTAGCTCCATCTTTGCCTCCCAGAATACTCAGCTGGTGAAGTTCCTGGAAGGTTGTCAGCTGATTAAATTTTACAGTGATGGTATCTGTGTTTGTTGTGAAAGGTAGTACTAAACATCAGGCTGTAGTAACTTGCGAGAACAAGTACTTTTTAAGAAGGAAAAACTTGATATTTTTGTGAACTTTTCAACACTTTAAAGGTTTTCAAGTTGTCATACACTCACACTTTCTCCACATTCACGGAGGCCTCCTCTCATTCACACAACCACACTCTTGCATTTACCCTTCAAAATCAATTGTTGAAGTTTGACTAACTACAAATTATAATATCAATTTCAGTATGAAGACTTAAGGCATGCATGCTTTTTCACATTTTAAAGGAAATGTATGCTTATAATACAAAAAAGTATGACATGAGAAATTATTGGGAATAAAAAAGAAACATAGTTGTTGTTTTTCGTTAAACAACCAGTGTTCTAGTCTTAATCTTCATTGTTATTTCTATTACCTCTATTCCCCCTCTTTTCTTTTTATAAAAATAGTGGAATATAAGGTATTGTTTTGCAAAGTGTTACATTTCTTGGTTTGCTTTTTGTTTTTTCTTAATGAGGGATTTTTTTGTATTCATCATAGTTTTGTGGTAATTTTTATTTTTGTTAATTTTTATCTCTAATTGCCGTAAGAGTTTATATAATTAGTTTAAGAAAGGTGTTAGTAACAGAATTTTTACTGTAAACGCGGAAGATAATTATTAAATAGTAAAATAATATATAAAGTAATACACAGGACACAATCACTCAAATGTATAAAAATGGTCACAGTTCTAAATTATTTTTTGTTGCGCAACTTGTTACTATTTTAGTAGGAATTTGTTGTTATTTTTTCAGTGTTGACGTTGTTCCTTCTCTCCTGCATAACAAGATTTCCCAAAAGGCATTAATAACAAAATTGTGTCATAGACAATAAGTAGAAATATTAACTAAAATATATATGTGATGGTTTGGACTTGGCTCCCTGCCAAATGCCCGAAAGTCACGACAGCAGCCCCCTTCCTCCCTCCCTTCTCCTCTTAGGGCAAAGAAAAAAAACTATAAAAAATTAAAGAACCCAAAGTCAATCTGTTTATATAAAATATATATATATTTACGTAAATTAAAGTTATATACAGTTAAGATGGTATATACACAGTAAAAGGGGATTTACTCCCCGAAGGGATAGGGAAAGGGGAAAAAGGGACACCGAACAGGTATACTTGATCAAATTCAAGAACTATACTAGTAATTAACAAAACAGATTTCACCACTTCCCTTAGAAAAGCAGGATTGGCAGACACAGCCAGCACTCTCCGAACCCCCCACGTGGCAGGCCAGCGGTCGCTGCAGGCCTCAGCTTTAGATAAGCGAGACCAACGCAAGGACCTACAGTTCCCGACTCTCGTTGGAAGAGAAGAGCGCGAGGTCTCTAATCTCCGACTTATTTATACTCTGGTTTACGTAAAAATCGTATGGAATACTGGGTACTTGGCCACTTCCTTGGTTACAAACTGGTTACCAGGAAGGCCTAGATCAAAACCATCACATTCTCCACCCCTTATTCCATACTATTTTTACGTAACACCTATATTCTGCCTTCACTTATATCCTTCGTATATATACACATATGGATAAATGTATATAGTCCTTGTTCATTCTTTAGAGCATCCATCTTGTTGTAGAAGAATCAGCATCAGGATTAGCTTGGTTCAGATTCTTGGTTCTTTGGTGACAATTACAGTTGTGGTTTTAGGGCTGGTTCTCTGGTCTGGGCTGGTTTATCACTGGATACCGGCATTAGTTTGTTCAGGTCTTTCCCACCTGGTGACTGGTTTCCTGTAAAACACAACTCAAAGCACATGATTAGTCTTTCCCCAAGGTTAAATTTCCTTGAGGTACACAGTGGATCTCTCCATCCTTTCTCATTACCCACCAGGTATTTCCGGGTCCTTGAGCGAAAACAATCCCACGAATGGGTTTGTTTTTGCCCGAGGGAGGAGTAATCCAAACAGTCTTCCTTAACATACCTTTCAGATGGATCGCTGGAACTTTGTCTCCATCTACAGTGTGGAGGGATTCTGTTTGGGCAGGACCAGCTCGATTGACAGAACCTCTAGTGTTAACTAGCCAGGTGGCCTTGGCTAAGTGCTTGTCCCAGTTCTTGAAAGTTCCTTCACCTAGTGCCTTTAGAGTTGTTTTTAACAGTCCATTACACCTTTCAATTTTCCCAGCGGCGGGTGCATGATATGGAATGTGATATACCCATTCAATACCATGCTCCCGTGCCCAAGTGGCCACCAGATTATTCTTAAAATGAGTCCCATTGTCTGACTCAATGCGTTCTGGAGTACCATGTCTCCACAGGACTTGCTTCTCGAGACCTAGAATGGTATTTCGGGCTGTTGCATGTGGTACCGAATATGTCTCTAACCATCCAGTAGTCGCTTCCACCATGGTAAGCACATAGTGTTTACCTTGGCGGGTTTGTGGCAATGTGATGTAGTCGACCTGCCATGCTTCTCCGTATCTATACTTGTCCCAGCGTCCACTATACTATAGGGGCTTCAACCTTTTGGCCTGTTTAATGGTAGCACAAGTTTCACAGTCATGGATAACCTGGGAAATAGAGTCCATGGTCAAATCCACCCCTCGGTTTCGTGTCCATCTATAGGTGGCATCTCGGCTCTGATGGCCTGAAGTATCATGGGCCCATCGAGTTAGGAACAACTCACCCTTTTGCTGCCAGTCTAGGTTTACTTGTGATACCTCGACTTGTGCAGCACAGTCTGCTTGTCTGTTATGAGTGTGTTCCTCATTAGCTCGATCCTTGGGTACATGGGCATCTACATGGCGGACTCTCAAATTCAGTTTTTTCATTCTGGCAGCGATGTCTTGCCACAAGTCGGCAGCCCAGATGGGTTTTCCTCTACGTCTCCAATTCATTTTCTTCCACCTGTCTAGCCATCCCCATAGGGCATTGGCTATCATCCACGAATCAGTGTAGAGGTAGAGTCTTGGCCATCCTTCTCTTTCTGCAATGTCTAAGGCCAATTGGACAGCTTTGAGTTCCGCAAACTGACTCGATTCACCTTTACCTTCAGTGGCTTCTGCCACCCGTCGGGTGGGACTCCACACAGCTGCTTTCCACTTCCGGCTCCTTCCTACAATGCGGCAAGAACCGTTAGTGAAGAGGGCATAACGTGTCTCTTCATCTGGCAACTGATTATATGGCGGAGCTTCTTCAGCTCGACTCACTGGCTCTTCTTCTTCTTCATCCGCCAGACTGAAGTTCCCACCTTCAGGCCAATTGGTTATAATTTCCAAAATTCCAGGGCGATTCGAGTTTCCCATTCGGACACGTTGCGTAATCAAAGCCATCCACTTGCTCCATGTGGCATCGGTGGCATGATGCGTAGAGGGCACCTTACCCTTGAACATCTACCTCAGCACTGGTAATTGGGGTGCCAGGAAGAGTTGTGTTTCGGTACCAATCACTTCTGAGGCTGCTCGTATACCTTCATATGCCGCTAAGATTTCTTTTTCCATAGGGGTGTAGTTGGCTTCAGAACCTCTGTAGCTTCGGCTCCAGAAACCAAGTGGTCGCCCTCGCGTCTCGCCAGGCACTTTTTGCCAGAGGCTCCAGGAGGGACCTTTATTTCCAGTTGTAGAGTAAAGTACATTCTTTACATCTGGTCCCGTCCTGACTGGATCTAGAGCCACGGCATGTGCAATCTCTTGCTTGATTTGCCTAAAAGCCTGCTGTTGTTCAGGACCCCACTGGAAGTTGTTCTTTTTACGGGTCACAAAGTAAAGAGGGCTTACAATTTGGCTGTACTCTGGGATGTGCATCCTCCAGAAGCCTATGGCTCCCAGAAAAGCTTGGGTTTCTTTTTTGTTTGTCGGTGGAGCCATTGCTACGATCTTATTGATGACGTCTGTTGGAATCTGACGACGTCCATCTTGCCATTTCACCCCTAGGAATTGGATTTCTCTGGCAGGTCCCTTGACTTTATTTCTCTTGATGGCGAAACCGGCCTCGAGGAGAATCTGGATGATCTTTTGCCCTTTTTCAAAAACTTCTTCTGCTGTGTCCCCCCATACAATGATGTCATCGATGTACTGCAGGTGCTCTGGGGCCTTACCCTTCTCTAGGGTGGCCTGAATCAGCCCATGACAAATGGTTGGACTGTGCTTCCACCCCTGGGGCAGTCGATTCCAGGTGTACTGCACACCCCTCCAGGTGAAAGCAAACTGTGGCCTGCACTCTGCTGCCAAGGGAATGGAGAAAAATACATTAGCAATATCAATAGTGGCGTACCACTTCGCTGTCTTGGACTCCAGCTCATACTGGAGCTCCAACATGTCTGGTACAGCAGCACTCAATGGTGGCGTGACTTCATTCAAGCCACGATAGTCCACTGTCAGTCTCCACTCTCCATCGGATTTATGTACAGGCCAGATGGGGCTATTGAAGGGTGAGTGTGGTCTGCTGACCACCCCTTGACTCTCTAACTTCCTGATCATCTTGTGAATGAGGATCACAGTATCTTGATTTGTCCTGTACTGTCGCCTGTGTACAGTTGCAGTGGCTATAGGCACTTGTTGATCTTTAACTTGGAGTAGTCCCACAATGGAAGGATCTTCTGAGAGGCCAGATAGGGCAGACAATTGCTTGGACTTCTCTTCAATCACCATGGTTACACCGAAAGCCCATCGGTACCCTTTCGGGTCTTTGAAGTATCCTCTTTTTAAGTAGTCCATACCAAGAATGCAAGGGGCTTCTGGCCCCGTCACAATGGAATGCTTTTGCCATTGGTCTCCTGTCAAGCTCATATCGGCCTCTACCACTGACAACTCTTGAGACCCTCCGGTCACTCCAGAAATAGAAACAGCCTCTATACTCTTATGCTCTGATGGCATTAAAGTACACTGGGCACCAGTATCCACTAAAGCCCGGTATCTCTGAGGATCCGATGTGCCAGGCCATCGAACTCACACAGCCCAGTAAACCCTGTTATCTTTCTGGTCCCTATCCTTCTTCTGGCAGAAGGCAGGGTCCCTCTATTGGTCTTGATCGGAGTATTCATCGTCCGACTTTGACTTTGCCTTCTTGGAAGCCTTCTTGTTATTGTCAAAGCGGACCTCCATCTTTTTGTGTTTCAGAGGTTGTAGAGCATCTGCATCAATCACGTAGACAACCTTTTTGTTGCTTTCCTTTTGTTGTAACTCTCTCACTCTGGCCTCAAGTTTGGAAGTGGGTTCACCATCCCACTTCTTCATGTTTTCTCCTTTGCTTCGCAGATAGGACCACAGTTGATTACGTGACCTCTGTTTGGGGTTTCCTCTCCTTCTGCGTATTAAGAAAGGAGACCGTGAACGAGGCCGGGACCAAGATCGAGGTCGAAATCGTGGTCGAGACCATTTTATTGGTCTATCTCTGAAGTCTCTGTAGTCTATATAGACTCTATCATCTCTATCCCTATAGTCGTCTTCATATCTGAAATATTCATAGGGCCTCTCCATTGCTTCCCTAGCATGGATAGGTCGGTGTCGGGCATCGGAGGACCTTTCCAAATTTTCTGCTATGGTCCGTATCCATGAACACATGGTGTCCACAGTCGGTTCATCCGTTTTTGGATTATATACTGATATTAAGTAATTAAGGTATGATGCAGGGGCACCTCTAATCACTTGCCTCCACATTGGCTCTGTACATGAAATTTTCTCTGGTTCTAAACAGTCATAATAATCTGAATTGCAATAAATGAGTTCCAGCATAGCTAATTCTCGTAAGTATTGGACACCTTCTTCTGCACTCGTCCACTTTTTCGGAGAACTCATTAAGTATTCTTTAAATGGATATTTTTCCCTCACAGCATGGAGGATTCGGAGCCAGAGACTGAGATTGTATGTCTCTCTTGCGATTTCTTGTTCTATTTCACGGTCTTGAGCGAGGGATCCTAGCTACTGTGCTTCATGACCCTCTAACAAGTGGCTTCTGGCTCCATTATCCCAACATCGTACCAGCCAGGTGAGAATTTGTTCACCAGGCCGGCGGCTGTAATCCCGTCGTAGATCCCGGAGCTCTGCTGGGGTCATTGTTCGCAGTACCTCACTCGTTCGCACAACTGCTGCTCCAGAATAAGGATCTCCCCTAGGTGGAACCATTTCCACTTCCCTTCTGACGCTTCTACGTGGAACTGCTCTTTCTCTCTCTCTACTTCTCTCACGTGGAGGGAGAGACTGAGCATGTAGTGGGGATAGACTTCTACTCCGTTGTCTAAGCCCACGAGGTGGAGGTAGCGAGTAGTCCTTCAGACTTTGGGATGAAGGTCTCAACCGTTCTTTTGTATCTTCCGCTGGAAAGTCAGGAAGAGAATATTTGGCCATCAGCCTTGTCTTTGGTGGTTTATTGGCTATTTGTGCTGTCGCCCCTTCTTCCTTCAGGTGCACTCCCTTTTCCTTTGGACGCACTCCTAATTCTTTTGGGCGCGCTCCTTCTCTCGCTGTTACTTCTTCCTCTTTTGCAGCCGTCCATTCGTCCACTACTACATAATTGGATGGGATAGGTTCCATGGGGCTGGCAAGTCCCTTTGCTCCCTCTTCTTCTTCTTCTTCTTCTTCTTCTTCTTCTCCTTCCATACGCCTTAATCGTGGAACTAGGCCTGTAGCTTCTGCAGTATCCCTTATCCATATCTTCTTCTTACTTAGGGGGGCGATAGTAATTCTCGGGTTGGTAGTCCGGGTCTTCATCTCTGTCGTAACCTTAACATTAGATGTCATTGTTTGAGTTCCAGTGTCCATGAGATCTACGGTCTGGACTCCAGTTTCAATAGATTCAGTAGAAGCTATGGTGACTTCAAGTTGAGTTTGAGTCCCACACTCAATTGACTTAATAGAGATGGCGCTAACTTCAGGTTGGGTCTGTGTTCCATGTTCAGTTGAATTAATGGAGACGGCGCTGACTTCAGGTTGAGTTTGTGTTCTACACTCAGTCAGCTTAACAGAGACGGCACTGCCTTCGGTCTGAGTCTGTGTTCCACATTCAGTCAGTTTAACAGAGATGGTGCTGATTTCGGGTTGAGTTTGCGTTCCACATTCAGTCAGTTTAACAGAGACGGTACTGACTTCGGTCTGAGTCTGTGTTCCACATTCAGTCAGTGTAACAGAGATGGCACTGCCTTCGGTCTGAGTCTGTGTTCCACATTCAGTCAGTTTAACAGAGACGGTACTGACTTCGGTCTGAGTCTGTGTTCCACATTCAGTCAGTTTAACAGAGACGGCACTGCCTTCGGTCTGAGTCTGTGTTCCACATTCAGTCAGTGTAACAGAGATGGCACTGCCTTCGGTCTGAGTCTGTGTTCCACACTCAGTTGACTCAATAGAAATGGTGCTGACTTCAGGTTGAGTCTGGATCTCGACGTCTGTGGACTCAATAGGGGCATCATTTGTTTCAGGTGACATATTTTGGCTTTCTGCCTCTGTCTTAGGCTTTTGATAGTGATCTAAGGCAGCTCCATAAGCTGTCACTAGACCCCAGCATAAAGCAAGGAGCTGCGTGTTTGGGTCATCATATGAAAGACATCCTTCAACTAAACAACGTGTCATCTCGTCAGGATTAGACACATGTTCTGGCATGAAGTCTTAAACAATGGGAGGTGCCACACGCCCTACCAGTTTGCCAAAATTTACCCATGCTCCTTGCCATCCAGAAACTGGCCTTTCCAAGACTCTTCCCAAAGTTCCAGCGAATCCTCTAGAGGTCTGACCTTTTCTACAAGATGAAAAGCAACACAACACCATTCTACCAGTTTTAAATAATTCTTTCATCGCTTTCATGAGTACTAGGATTGTCACTAAACAATTTAAGTAAAAATTAGAGCCAATTGTAATGATAGGGATCTCCTTTAGCAGGCCTTTGATGTCAAAATTGAGGGAAGTGAAATACTCCTTCCATTCATTCCAATCAAGGAAAGTGAGATACTCTTTCCATTCATCCCAATCAAAGGAAGGGATATACTCCTCCCATTCATCTCCAGTTGGGCGTTTCCCTACAGGGTAGCCCAAAACAGGCACAAATATAGCTAGTACAATGAAACAAGTAGTTAGAATAGCCATCGTTATATTATTCTTTCTCTCTGTTCTTAAACAATAGGGTTGTTTATATAAACAAGCCTCTCTTGGCAGTTTTCCCGGTAACTGTTCCAAAACAAACCAGGATAACCAAAACAATCTCCCCGTACCGGGCCACCAGAAAATCTGTGATGGTTTGGACTTGGCTCCCTGCCAAATGCCCGAAAGTCACGACAGTAGTCCCCTTCCTCCCTCCCTTCTCCTCTTAGGGCAAAGAAAAAAAAAAACTATAAAAAATTAAAGAACCCAAAGTCAATCTGTTTATATAAAATATATATATATTTACGTAAATTAAAGTTATATACAGTTAAGATGGTATATACACAGTAAAAGGGGATCTACTCCCCGAAGGGATAGGGAAAGGGGAAAAAGGGACACCGAACAGGTATACTTGATCAAATTCAAGAACTATACTAGTAATTAACAAAACAGATCTCACCACTTCCCTTAGAAAAGCAGGATTGGCAGACACAGCCAGCACTCTCCGAACCCCCCACGTGGCAGGCCAGCGGTCGCTGCAGGCCTCAGCTTTAGATAAGCGAGACCAACGCAAGGACCTACAGTTCCCGACTCTCGTTGGAAGAGAAGAGCGCGAGGTCTCTAATCTCCGACTTATTTATACTCTGGTTTACGTAAAAATCGTATGGAATACTGGGTACTTGGCCACTTCCTTGGTTACAAACTGGTTACCAGGAAGGCCTAGATCAAAACCATCACAATATAAAAAATGCAATTATTTTTAAAAGTAACTTTAAAAGCAGCAGCAAAAATTATAGCGTACTTATAAATGTATTTAAACATTCAAGTTGTCTTAATGATTTAAAAATTAGTTTGTTAATGGGTTTATCATGAAGTCTTGCAGTCTTTTCCTTCTGCGAGTCGTTTGACCACTGTGATAACGCGTTGTCACAGTCTGTGTTAGAGGAGTCCTTGAATTGTCTTCATCTCCTTCAGTTGATAAATTAAGGGCCATTCATAGGATGAAGGGTGACAGTTTGCAGTTGGAAATTTGAATGGTAGTGCACATCTGTTGTTAGGTTGGATTCACTAGGCCACGCAGTGATTTTCTGTGGGGGCTTTAAAGTGCCGGTAAATGTTTGTAGGGTGGCACCATCTTGGCGGATGTTTATGTTATTAATGGCGGAAGTGTTATGGGCGCGGCCATTTTGATGCTCTGGGATTTCCGGGGCGGTGTCGATGATGACAGTCCCAGA
>NW_026086813.1:0-11410 GCF_022539395.1 Myiozetetes cayanensis | reverse complement strand
AAAAAAAACAAAGCAGAAACAAAAACAGCAATGTATGTTGTTAACCTGGGGAAAGGGTTATACTTGTGTTTCCACAGATCATCAAGAGCCCCGTTGGGTTCCAGCAAAATGAATAAAGCTGTGGGTACAGCACCACTCAGCTATTCCCGTTAGAGCCCAAAGCTGAAGCAAGATGTCTACACAGACTGCGACAGGCACTGGCTCTGTGGTTGGCAGTGACTGATACACAGCACTTAGCACCCTTTGCCCCAGAAATCATATTCCGAGAAGGTTTAAGACCTGAATCACAAGACTCCCCTGACCTCCAGAGACAACTGAATAGTGCTTGTAGCAAGCACGGTTATCAATGTCGACCGTAGATATGCGTGTATTGTAACACCTGTAACCAAAGTCACTGGAGAGTAGTGAGAAACTCCAATTCTGAACAACTAGCAGGGAGTGGCTATCAAAATCTGAGTGGTAACTCTCAGGACTGGAATTTTTCTGAGAACAGTGTGGGGCAATTTAGTGTCAATACATCTAGGGTCTTTTTATTACCACGAGGATATTTCCTTATTTGTGGTAATCATGCATGGGAAGGTATCCCTTTTCATCCAGTGGGAGGTCCATGTTATATCGGAAAATTAACACTCTTTGCCCCCAGCCTAAGACAACTGTGGAACGAAACACGACGTACGAAAAGCAATCTTCATCGCTTTGGTCCAGACTGTGATGATGATGTTAGAATTGGATCAGACCCAGGGACAAAAGCATTAGCCATGTTTCTTCCTGGAGGAACTGTCACTTCTAATTATGCTAAATTGAAGCGCTCAGTATGTTGGACTATTAAGCAGTTTAATACAACATCCAATGTCATATCCCAGCTTCTGACTGACGTAGATAGTGTGTGACACACAGTTTTGCAAAACAGAGCAGCAATTGACTTTTTACTGCTAGCACAAGGCCACGGGTGTCAGGAATTTGAAGGAATGTGTTGCATGAATTTGTCTGACCATTCAGATAACAAACACAAACAACTACAGACCTTACAGGAACGTTTGGATCATATTACTTATGGTACATCACCATTTACTGATTGGCTGAAAGGACTTCAATTGGGACCACGGCTTATGCAAATTGTACAATGGTTGGCACCCGTTGTCTTTCTGCTTCTAGGAGTGTGTATTTTTCTGCCATGTCTGGTACAATGTTTTTGCAGCTTAATGGCTCAAACTGTATCTGCTTTGTTTAAAGAAAAAGGGGAAGTGTAGGGATTTTTAGTGCTAATATAGAGGATATGCTGCAGCTGTGAGAACATAACCTTATGTTGCTAACTAGAGGATATGCTGCTATGAGAAATAATCTTATGTTTTAATTGTGAAAATATGACCTGTTGTTCTGATGGCCTTCTGATGGTACCAGGATGTGAAAGATCTCCCAAGAGAAACAGTAGCAAAACTGGATATAGAAAACAGGGTCTCAGTACCGGCTATCAGAGTGGGAAAGGACATAAAGAATGTTAAAGAAACAGAGCTGATAGAAGAGTATTGTTAGAAAACTGGATCAAAGACTGCTGCTTGATTCCAATAAATGGCGTTCTCTGATCATCACATTGGTGTGCTGAGTCGTCCCTGCTCGCATGAAAACCCCCCAGGCAGGTGCCCTCCCAAAGGCCCCCAAACATCCCCAACATCCCCAGTGATGTCACCACTGTCCCTGGGATGTCACTGGTGTTCCCAATGATGTCACAGCTGTCCAGTTGATGTCATTGCAGTCCCTGTGATGTCACCAGACAGCTGTGATGTCACTGGTCTCCAGCAATGTCACTGCAGTCCCCATAGATGTCACCGCTGTCCCTAGTGATGTCACCACTGTCCCCTGTGATGTCACCACTGTCCCCTGTGATGTCACCACTCTTCCCAGCGATGTCACTGGTCCCCAGTGATGTCTCTGTTTCCCTGTGATGTCACCACTGTCCCCAATGATGTCACTGGTGTCCCCAAAGATGTCACTAATGTCCCTGTGATGTCACTGGTGTCCCCAGGGGTGTCCCCAGTGTCCCCAATAGTGTCACCTCTGTCCCTCTGATCTCACCAACATCTCCAATGATATCACTGCTGTCCTTGTGATGTCACCAATTTCCCCAGTGATGTCACTGTTTTCCAGTGATGTCACTTCTGTCCCATGAGATGTCACCAATGTCCCCAATGATGTCACTGCTGTCCCTGTGACCTCATCACTGTCCCTTTGATGTCACTGCTTTCCTTGTGATGTCACTGCCATCCCCAATGATGTCACTGCTCCCCTGTGATGTCACTGCTGTCCCTAAGGGTGGTCCCTGTGTCCCCAAAATGTCACTATTGTCCCTGTGATGACACCGCTGTCCCAAATAATAGCACCACGTCCCTGTGATGTCACTGATGTCTCCTGTGGTGTCATCAGACTCCTGTGGTGTCACCGATCTCCTGTGATGTCACCACTGTCCCTATAATGTCACCACTGTCCCTATAATGTCACCAATGTCCCTGTGATGTCACTGGTCTCCAGTGATATCACTGCTGTCCCTACAGGTGTCACCACTGTGCCCTGTGATGTCACTGCTGTTCCCAGGGGTTGTCCCTGTGTCCCCAATGATGTCATCAGTTCTCTGTGATGTCACTGGTCCCCAATGATGTCACTCATGTTCCTATGATGTCACCAGTGCCCTGTCCCTGTCCCTGTGACATCACAGGATTCCCTTTCTTGTCACCAGTCCCCTGGGACGTCACTGCTCCCCAGTGATATCACCAATGCCTGTGTGATGTCACCACTGTCCCCTGTGATGTCATCAATGTCCCCAATGATATCACTGGTGTCTCTGTGTTCACCTCCACCCCCAGTGATGTCATCAATGTCCCTGTGACATCACAGCTTTCCCTTTGCTGTAAGCAGTCCCCTGTGATGTCACTGGTCCCCAATGATGCCACTGCTGTCCTTGTGATTTCACCACTGTCCCCAGCAGTGCCATAATGCCCCTATGATGTCCCCAATGTCCCTCTGATGTCACCAGACCCCTTTGATGTCACCGATGGCTTTGTGCCATCACGACTGTCCCTTTGTTGTCAACAGTCCCCTGTGACATCACTGGTCTCCAATGATGTAAATTCTGTCTCTGTCACCACTGTCCCCAGTGGTGGCACCATGTCCCCGCTGGGGACACCAATGTCCCTGTGATGTCACAAGATGCCTTTGATGTCATTGATGTCCCTGTCACAGCTCTCCCTTTCTTGTCACCAGTCCCCTGGGATGTCACTGGTCCCCAGTGATATCACCCATGTCTGTGTGAAGTCACCAGTGTCCTCTGTGGTGTCACCAATGTCCCCCATGATGCCACTGCTGTCTATGTATTGTCACCCTCATCCTTATGAAGTCACCAGTGTCCCCTGTGATGTCACCGATGTCCCTGTGAAATCACGGCTTTCCCATTGTTGTCACCAGTCCCCTCTTTTGTCATTGGTTTCCAATGATGTCACTGCTGTCTCTGTGATGTCACCATTGTCCCCAGCGGTGGCTCCATGTCCCCATGATGTCACTGATTTCCCTGTGACATCAGAGCTTTCCATTTTTGTCACCAGTCTTCTGTGATGTCACTTCTCCCCAATGATTTCTCTGCTGTCCCTGATGATGTCACCTCTGTCCCTGATGATGTCACTGGTGTCTCTATGATGTCAACCCTCTCCTTGTGAATTTGCCAATGCTCTTGTGACATCACAGCTCTCCCTTTCTTGTCAACATTCTCCTGATCACTGGTCCCCAGTAATGTCACTGCTGTCACTGCGATTTGACCACTGTCCCCAGCAGTGCCACCATTTCCCTGTGATGTCACCAGACCCCTTTGATGTCACTGATGTCCCTGTGACATCACTACTGTGTCTCTGTCATCACTCTGATGTCACTGATCCCCAGTGATGTCCCTGTTGTCTCAGTGATGTCACCACTGCCCCCTGTGATGTCACCAATGTCCCCAATGATGTCACTGCTGTCTCTGTGATGTCACCCCTGGCCTTGTTAAGCCACTGATGTCCCCTGTGATATCAAAGATGTCCCCATTAATGTCACAGGTGTCTCTGTGGTGTCATCACTGTCCCCTGTGATGTCAACAATGTCCCCAATGATGTCAACAATATCCCCAATGATGTCCTGCTGTCTTACTGATGTCACCACTGTGCCAAGCAGTGGCACCACTTCCCCATCATGTCACCGATGGCAGTGATGTGCCTGTGACATTGCAACTGTCCCTTTCTTGTCACCAGTCCCCTGGGACGTCACTGGTCCCCAGTGATGTCACCGATGTTCCAGTGATGTCACCACTATCCCCTGTGATGCCACCAGTGTCACTGATAATGCCATTGGTGTCTATGTGATGTCACACCTAGCCTTGTGATGTCACCGATGTCTTCTGTAATATCACAGATGTCCCTGTGACATCACAGGTGTCCCTTTGTGGACAGCAGTCCCCTGTGATGTCACTGGTCCCCAGTGATGTCACTTCTTTCTATGTGATGTCACCACTGTCCCCAGCAGTGCCACCATGTCCCTGTGATGTCACCGATGTCCCTGTGATGTTATCAGACCCCTGTGATGTCACAGATGGCTTTGTGCCATCACGCCTGTCCCTGTGCTCTCAACACTCCCCTGTGATGTCACTGATCCCCAATGATGTCACTGACTTTCCTGTGATGTCACCCCTGTCCACTCTGATGTCACCGATGTCCCTGACGTTTTCACTGGTGTCACTGTGATGTCACCCCTGTCCTTTTGAAGTCACTAAAATCCCCTGTGATATCACCAATGTCCCTGTGACATCACGACTGTCCCTTTGTTGTCAGCAGTCCCCTGTGATGTCACTGGTCCCCAATGATGTCACTTCTGTCTCTGTGATATCACCTCCGTCCCCAGCGGTGGCACCATGTCCCCGTGATGTCACCGATGTCCCTGTGATGTCACCAGATCCCTTTGATATCAGCGATGTCCCTGTGACATCACAGTTTTCCCTTTCTTGTCACCAGTCCCCTGGGATGTCACTGGTCCCCACTGATATCACCAATGTCTGTGTGACGTCACCACTGTCCCCTGTGTCCCTGATGATGTCACTGCTCTCTCTGTAATGTCACCGTTGTCCTTGTGAAGTCACCAATGTCCCCATTGATGTCACTGATGTCACTGTGACATCACCGCTGTCCCTTTTTCTTTACCAGTTATTTGTGATGTCACTGGTCCTCAGTGATGTCACCCATGTCCCTGCAATGTCATCAGACTCCTTTCATGTCACTGATGTCCCTGTGACATCACAACTGTCGCCTTTTTTTAACCAGTCCCCTCTGATGTCACTGGTCCCCAGTGATGTCAGTGTTGTCCCTGTGGTGTCACCACTGTGCCCAGTAGTGGCACCATGTCCCCGTGATGTCACCGATATCCTTGTGATGTCACCAGACCCCTGTGATGTCACTGATTTCCCTGTGATTCCATGCCTGTCCCTTTGTTGTCACCAGTCCCCTGTGATGTCACTGCTACCCAGTGATGTCACCCACGTACCTGTGATGTCACCACTGTCCCCTGTGATGTCAGTAATATCCACAGTGAGGTCACTGACATCTCTTTGATGTCAACCATGTACTTGTGATGTCACTGATGTTTTATGTGATGTCACTGATGTCCCTGTGACATCACAGCTGTCTCTTTGTTTTCACCAATCCCCTGTGATGACACTCGTCCCCAGTGATATCACCAATGTCCCTTTAATTAGGGTTAGGGTTAGGGTTTAAGGTTTGGCTTAGGGTAAGAGTTTAGGGTTAGGGTTAGGCATAGGCTTAGATTTTAGGGTTAGGTTTAGAGTTTAGGGTTTAGGGTTTAGGGTTTGTGTTTAGGGTTAGGGTTTAGGGTTTAGAGGTTTTTTTGGGTTAAGGTATGGGGTTAGGTTTGGGAGGTAAGGGTTTAGTGTTAGGTTTAAGCTTAAATTTAAGCTTACATTTAGGCTTAGGTTTTAGGGTTTGAGTTAGGGGTTAGGAGTTAATGTTAGGGTTAGGGGTAAGAGATTAGGGTTAGGTTTTAGGTAACATTTGAGTTAGAGTAAGGGACAGAGTTAGAGTTAGGGTCAGGGTCAGGGTAAGGATTAGGGTTAGGGTTAGGGTTAAGGTTAGGGTTAAGGTTAAGGTTAGGGTTGGATGAGGTAGAAACATCCCCTTTCTCTTCCCCTTCCCGGTGTGTGGGGTGAAAATCGCCCTTGTCAGGGAGCCCCTGCAGGCTCTGCCCCTCCGGTGATCCAACAGCGGCCCCTGCTGACCGGGATTGGAATTGCGCCAAAAAGCAAGGAATACCGGACTGTTTCCTTTTTTGAGAGGGATTTTGGTAAAGGATTATTTGGTTGGTTTTGTGCTCTTTCGTTGTTCTCCCAACACAAAAAATATCTTTTATTAAAGGACTGTTATTTTTCCCTTCTCCATACTTCCTCTACATACTTGGAGCCTCTTAATTTTGGATTTACAATTGCTTAGAGGGAGGAGTTTGGTCTTCCTCCTAACTCATCCTCCTTAACCAAACATTTGTCTTTCTTTAAATTGGGAGAGGTGCAAATTCATACTTTGTTTACAGCTCAGAGATTTTACAGGCTCTTCCCATTTGCCTCTGCCCCTATCACAGAACTTGTTTGGACACCTTCCCCACCTGCACCAGGTGATTTCATTAAACTGGGAGGGAGGGTATTTCATGGAGAAGGACCTGGGAGTGTTTTGAGGCCTCTCCAAACTCTCCTTCAAATAAGCTAAAGCCAGGACAGTGGGTGGAGTAGCAGAAATGCAACTCCTCCAGCAATGGCAGCGCCTCCAGGATTTCCCAGCACATGCCCACAGATCCTCCCAGAGGGGTGAGGCAGACATCAAGGTTCAACGGGAATGCCCTGTTTGGGATAACTTAGGAGATGGTTGTATTCCCTCTCCCTTACCCAGAGGCTGGAGATGCTGCTGTCTGGGAGCAGGAGGTGCCTGTGTGGGGGTTCAGCACCGCTGGCTCGGTGCAAGTACAAGAAGCGTTTGGACGATACTCCCGGGTACGTGGTGTGACTCTGGGGGATGGTCCAGTGAAGGCTCAGGAGTTGGACTCGATGATCCTTGTGGGTCCCTTCCAACTTGAATATTGGATGTGATTCTGTGACTTTCCACAGGGCTGTGTGTGAGCAGAGAGCAGGGGCTGAGCAAAGCAGAGCAGGGCAATGGTAGCACAGCCCTTGAGCACTGTGAGGACACAGCACAGGATCCAGAGGGGAATGGCTGACCCTGGAAGAAGGGTGGGTCACAATGTGGACAAAATATGTCTAGGAGGGGCGAGCACTGGAGGGCTGCTGAGAGGGCAGAACAGGGCGTGTCCTGGGCACAGGGCAGGACACAGGCTGTGTGGATCAGGCGGGCAGCAGTGATGGGCAGAGCTGCTTTGGGGAAGGCAGGAGGATGATTGCTTCCTTCAGCCCCTGAACAAAAAGGGGTGATTTTCAAAACTTCCCAATGGGTTCAGGGCAGAGTGTAACACCTGGGAGGTGCTGAAATGCTTTAGGCATCGGAGCCATTCCCCTGGAACCACAAAGCACACAAAAAGTGGGCTTGGTGTGGTGTCAAAGAGGGGAAAAAGGAGCTGGGGGATGGAACCACACAGGTGGGAAAATTCTTGTCTAGTAAATCCTCAGTAATGGGAATGTGGAAGGGGCACGGGGTTGAGCTCTCTCCAGAGCCACAGCTGGGCAGGGCATTCATTTCTTGATCCTCACAGATGACAGATGGTGGATCTGGGATCCCCACGGTGTCTCAGTGTGTGCAGCACCTGGGGGATCTGCAGGCTCTCAGCCTGTGCCTTTCTCCTCCCAGGCAGCTGGTCCAGCTCCCAGGCAGGTACAGCCACCAATGGGGAAGGATTCCCTCCTCACACACTCAGTGACCCTCAGCATCAGGGCCAAGGCTGCCCAGCTGCCACCACCAGGACATGAAAAGGCTCATCAGCTGGGATCTCACTGGGCTGCAATGGCATATCCTGCTCACTGCTTCCTCTCCCCATCACGCCTTCTCTGGTCTCTTCTCTTTCTCTAAGAGCCCATGTCAGAGAGTTGGGCAGATTTGCATGAGTTGGTTGGTTCCACATTCATCTAAAGGATCAAGATGGGAGCTGGGGGAGGAGTTCAGTGTCTGGGATGGTCCCTGCACAGGACACCAAAAATCATGAGCTCTCCATTTCTCTAACAGACAGTAACCCCTCGACTAAGACAATATTTCCTGTCAGAGGCAAGTGATAACTTGTGAGCCCTTGCCACTCTTCTTTCCTTCTGGATATGTTTTGTCCACATTGTGACCCACCCTTCTTCCAGGGTCAACCATTCCCATCTGGATCCTGTGTTGTGTCCTCACAGTGCTCAAGGGCTGTGCTGCCATTGCCCTGTTCTGCTTTGCTCAACCCCTGCTCTCTGCTCACACACAGCCCTGTGGAACTTCACAGAATCACAATGAATATTCCAAGTTGGAAGGGACTCACAAGGATCATCGAGTAATCCTGCACCAAAAATCCTCCTCAAAAAAAAGGAAACAGTTCGGGATTCCTCGCTTTTTGGCGCAATTCCAATCCCGGTCAGCAGGGGCCGCTGTTGGATCACCGGAGGGGCAGAGCCTGCAGGGGCTCCATGACAAGGGTGATTTTCGCCCCACACACCGAGAAGGGGAAGAGAAAGGTGGTTTTTGCCTCATGCAACCCTAACCCTAACCCTAACCTTAACCCTAACCCTAACCCTAACCCTAACCCAAACCATAACTCTATCCCTTACTCTAACCAAAAAGTTACCTAAACCCTAACCCTAACTTAAACCCTAATCCTGAACCCTAATGTCAACCCTAACCTTAAACCCGAACCTTAAGCTTACCCCTTACCCTAACCCTAACCCTATCCCTTACTCTAACCCAAAAGTTACCTAAAACCTAACCATAACCTAACCCTTACCCCTTACCATAACACTAACCCCTCACCCGTACCCTAAAATCTAAACCTAAATGTAAGCTTAAGTGTAACCCTAAGCCTTAACCCCCTAACCGTAACCCAAACCCAAATCCTAAACTCTAACCCCTAACCCTAACCCTAAAACCTAAGCCTATGCCTAAACCTAAGCCTAACCCTAAACCCTTACCCTAATGAAAGGGACAGTGTTGACATCACTGGGGATGAGTGTCATCACAGGGAATTGGTGAAAACAAAGAGACAGCTGTGATGTCAGAGGGACATCAGTGACATCACAAGTAATCAGTGACATCACAAGTACATGGTTGACATCAGTGACATCATTGTGAATATTGGTGACATCACAGGGACATGGGTAACATCATTGGGGACCAGTGACACCACAGAGGACTGGTGAAAACAAAGGGACAAGCGTGGTGTCACAAGGAAATCAATGACATCACAGGGGTCTGGTGACATTACAAGGATATCAGTGACATCACAGGGACAAGGTGCCACCTCTGGTTACAGCAGTGACACCATGGGGACAGTTGTGACATCATTGGGGACCAGTGAAATCACAGGGGGCTGGTAAAAAAAAGGCAACAGTCGTGATGTCACAGGGACATCAGTGACATGAAAGGAGTCTGGTGACATTGCAGGGACCTGGGTAACATCACTGAGGACCAGTGACATCACAGGTGACTGGTGAAAACAAAGGGACAGTTGTGATGTCACAGTGACATCAGTGGGGACATTGGTGACTTCACAAGGACAAGGGTGACATTACAGAGACACAGTGACATCATCAATGACATTGGTGATACCACAGAGGACAGTGGTGACATCACACAGACATCGGTGATATCATTGAGGACCAGTGACATCCCAGGGGACTGGTGACAAGAAAGGGACAGATGCGATTTCACAGAGACATCACTGACACAAAAGGGGTCTGGTGACATCACAGAAACATTGATGACATCACGGGGACATGGTGCCAGCCGCTGGGGACAGTAGTGACATCACAGAGACAGCAGTGACATCATTGGGGATCAGTGACTTCACAGGGGACTGGTGACAGCATAGGAAAAGCTGTGATGTCACAGGGACATTGTTTGCTGCCCAGGCTTGACTCTTCCTCAGAACCAATTAAGGTGAGTGAGGGGTGGGTCAGGCTCGTTAGCAAGTGCTGGGGGAGGCCATATAAGAGCCTCCAGGAGAACCACTCGGCTGTTTGCTGCCCAGGCTTGACTCTTCCTCAGAGCCGATTAAGGTGAGTGAGGGGTGGGGAGGCCATATAAGAGCCTCCAGGAGCGTGAGCAAAGTTCGCTCACGCACCCCCACAGGAGTAGACTAACAGGGGGTGGCACAACAATTTCAAGGCATTTCAAGCCTGCAGGGCACAACCAGCTCCCCCTTCTTGTAGGTGAGTGTGCTTTTTAAATCTAACAATGGTTTCCAGAAAACCAAAAACCGTTACTGCTGTTAATACTAGGAGTGTGTTTGCTCAGACACTCCCCTCAAAGAAGGATGCAGCCACCCAGGTCTCTGGGTGTGATGAGTGTCTGAGCCTGACGTTGGTACCGGAAGATGGTGTAGGAGGTAGCTGTGTATGATGCGAGCAGGTGAGTGATTTGCTGTGCCTGGTAGCAGAACTTAAGGAAGAGGTAGAAAGGTTAAGGTGCATTAGGGAGAGTGAAAAGGAAATTGACTGGTGGAGTCAAACCCTTTTAAACCCTAAGGAAGTCCAACAGGAGACGGTGAAGCCCTGCCTCTCCTGCCATAAGACAGATGGAGCAGACCAAAATGATGGGGGGGAATGGAAACAGGTCCCCAATGGGAGAGGTAGAAGAATTCTTTCTAGACCCCCATCACCCCTCAGTGTGCCCTTGAAGAATAGATATGAGACTCTGGACCCAGACAGTCAGGTAGAGGACAGCCAAGATGATCCCTCTTGAGAGCTTCCTTGTTCGGCCCTGTCCAAAAGATGGATTACAACCACAGGTATAAAAAAAAAAAAAGAAGGGTAGTTGTAGTCGGTGACTCCCTTTTGAGGGGAACTGAGGGCCCTATATGTCGCCCAGACCCATCCCAGAGAGAAGTATGCTGCCTTCCTGGGGCCAGGGTGAGGGATATTAGTAGGAGACTTCCTGAGTTAATTCAGCCCCTCAGACTATTACCCTCTGGTGGTAGTCCAGGCTGGCAGTGAGGACATTAATCGAAGAAGTGCCAAGATAATTAAAAAAGACTTTAAAGCACTGGGTCGGTCAGTCCAGGGGACAGGAGCACAGGTGATATTTGCCTCAGTTCCTGTACTACTCTGGGATGGATGAGGAGTTAAATAAAGAGAGGGTAAAAAAGCCTTCCAACCTCCTCAACAGATGGCTAAGGAGTTGGTTGCCACCATCAAAATTTTGGTTTCTTT
>NW_026086812.1:0-11406 GCF_022539395.1 Myiozetetes cayanensis | reverse complement strand
GTTATATGGACTGGTGAGATGATCTCTCTTCCAAGAAGCCACCTGAAAAGAAATAACAATTTAAACCCACTGGAGACCCTCATAATTCCCGTGAATGCAAAATGAAGATGGAAACAAGGTTGCAGATCACTTCTGGCACAACACATTTGCAAGGTCTTATTTGGAAGGAATGAAACTGCATATGTTGAAAGCTATTCTGATAATATTTATCAGAAGAAAAGGCCTCACAGAGGCAGCTGCCAGGGCTGAATCAGAATGTGTCAACATCCTACTGCCTCTGATTCTACATCAGATCTAAAAGATTTGGCAAGAAATTTGGATCAGAGCAATTACCTATATGGCTATTTGTTAAGGGTTGTCTCAAACACAGCACTCAGAGAAATTGAACTGTCAGAAGCTAATACAGGGATAATAAGAGGACATTTCATCTCCATTGGACACCAGAGATGAATAGCAGGTATGTCTGAATGGGGAAAAAATAAATTGAATATGTATTTGGCTTTAGTTTTTGTTAAAGGACTATAACATGAATAATGAATGTTTTAAGGAGAGAAGACTGGGCCTTCAATTTCTTTCAATAATATTAGTGTTGTATATACTGGTTTGAATAAAATACATTTCATAAAACACCTACACACAGCTCTGCAATGCATTATGGATGGCTCCTCTTGAGAAATCTTACATTGCTTTCAATTTTGACACAGTGATATAGTAATAATAGAAAATTCAGGCATAATATTCAGACTGCATCTTTTTTCCTCTCTATTATTTTTGTGCCACACTGGCTGAGCACAGATGTGCCTTCCCTGTGCTTCCCTAGGCAGCTCTCACAGCGCTGTGGAACTCCCAGGAGGAGGGACCTGCTGCACTGGAAGGTTGTGTCCTGTGTTGTGTGGGCTGAGCATGGAGGCTGGAGCAGATTTTCCTCCTAAAGGAACAGAGTATCTGCACAGAAAGAGGCTGCCAAGGCTGGAGGAGCTGCCACCAAAACATGCTGTGCTTGACTAGAAGTGGTCAGAGGTGTCCCTTGGAAGTGATGGAGAAAACCTGAGTGCTTGGACAGGGACTGAAGGAGCTCTCCATGTGTGGGGAAGAGCAGTGGGGAGAAGCAGAACAAAGGGCAGCAGGGAGAAAGACACCAAAGAGCTTAACACAGTGTTGGAAGGAGGTTCCTGTGGTGTTACTGATGGTGCAAGATGTTCTGGAAACAACGTGGGGGAAGAAAACTCCTGTTTGTTTTCTCCTGGGAGCAAAAGCCAGGATGACACTTCATGGTGTCCTTACCCCATGACATGGTTTGCCCACTGCTGCCAGCCTCACAAAGCCTTTTCCAGATACCCAGACTGCAGGAAGAAACCTGATTGGAAACCAGTTACCTGGCCAGATGTGGGTGGTGAGGCTCGTGGTGAGGCTGGAGGCAGGTCATCCTTCGCTCATGCCCCTGCTGCATCCTGCCAAAGGGCTGCAAAAGCAAAATAAAGTCAGGGTGCAAGTGAGATGTTCACCTCTTGGGCCTCACACTCCCTCCTTTCCAGGTGACTTTGCCTTGAGCCCTCTGCTCCCTGTGCAGCCTTCTCGATAAATCTTCTGGATTTCTTTCCCATCAGGGCTCTTGTCCTCCATGTGGGTGGGCCCTTGTGTTAGCAGCAGGGCAGATGCTTTTGGCTTCCTGCTATGCATGCACAGCCTCATTTCTAGGCAAATTATGAGGGAAATTGTGAAATGCTGAGGGAAACAATCGAGCTTTTGAACTAAAAATGGATCTGTTATTGATGAACGAATGGTAAATCAGGCAGTGCCAGCCCCAGCCGGAATCAAACAGCAAGAGAGCAGTGAGGAACAAGCAAAAGGTGCCACAAAGGTGGTAAAGACAGCATTAAATACCACCCAGGGCCATGGATCACCAGGATCCATCAGCACTGGAGACAGTCTTTTGCTGATATTCCCGGGGCTGTGATGGCTGCAGGTGCTGGGACTGGAATAGCGCAGGGACACGACCTCACTCCTGACTACTGGGTCCTGAAATTTCAGAGACAGAACCTCCAGATTCTCCCAGATTTTGAGACATTATTTTTCAGTCTTTTCCAAATCTCAAGAGGTACTTAATCTCCAAACAGAAGTATTCCAAAGTGAAAAGGCTAAATAAACTGGCAAACAGAAATAGCAAAAACAGCCAGCAGAACTAATTTTGCTTTGGGGGTGAAAAGCCTTCTGGTCATGGACCCCACGAGCCACACCACAGAAATGAGGAATAAAATGTACCCACAGACCCACACTCAAAGGTAAAGCACAACATTCCCCAGAACAATTAACAATCACAACATTCTGCTCCTTCCAATTACTGTCAGCCACGGCTGAGCCTCCCACCAGGTAAAATGAGAGGGTTCAGCTCCAAAGTGTGTAAGAGCTGATTAGCTGAGAGCTCCCCGGGAGCTGTGCCTGCTGTGGGAAGGCACAGAGCAGGGAGAGCACGGCAGCACTTGGGGTCACACCTGCACACACACAACACCCTCACACACAGAGCATTCAAACCAAAATACAGTTAAAAGAGTTGGGCAGGAACCCTCTCCACTGAGGAATGCCTGCTAAAGGTGGGAAAACGGAGCTGCTTTGAAATGCATAAACACAGGAGGCTGGAAGCAGGTGGGGGTCTCCAATTTGCTTTTGACAAGTGCAAACCTGAAGGTTTGTTTTGGGACCTCCCCTGTCTCCAGGGGAGTCAGCCCTGCTCCTCTTTGAATTTCATAGAATCATGGAATCAAGGAGTGTTGGGCTTGGAAGGGACCTTCAAGATCATCTGGTTCTGCCCCCTGCCATGGGCAGGGGCACCTTCCACTGGACCAGGTTGCTCCAAGCCCCATCCAACTTGGCCTTGAACACTTCCAGGGATGGGGCAGCCACAGCTTCTCTGGGCATTCTCTTCTTTGCTGCTCAGGCTTGACTCTTCCTCAGAACCAATTAAGGTGAGTGAGGGGTGGGTCAGGCTCGTTAGCAAGTGCTGGGGGAGGCTATATAAGAACCTCCAGGAGAACTACTCGGCCATTTTGCTGCTCAGGCTTGACTCTTCCTCAGAACCAATTAAGGTGAGTGAGGGGTGGGTCAGGCTCGTTAGCAAGTGCTGGGGGAGGCTATATAAGAACCTCCAGGAGAACTACTCGGCCATTTTGCTGCTCAGGCTTGACTCTTCCTCAGAACCAATTAAGGTGAGTGAGGGGTGGGTCAGGCTCGTTAGCAAGTGCTGGGGAGGCTATATAAGAACCTCCAGGAGAACTACTCGGCCATTTTGCTGCTCAGGCTTGACTCTTCCTCAGAACCAAT
Organism: Myiozetetes cayanensis; assembly: GCF_022539395.1. Classification (NCBI taxonomy): domain Eukaryota; kingdom Metazoa; phylum Chordata; class Aves; order Passeriformes; family Tyrannidae; genus Myiozetetes; species Myiozetetes cayanensis. The sequence goes on along the minus strand of NW_026086812.1, from coordinate 8,088 downwards.
TAAGGTGAGTGAGGGGTGGGTCAGGCTCGTTAGCAAGTGCTGGGGAGGCTATATAAGAACCTCCAGGAGAACTACTCGGCCATTTTGCTGCTCAGGCTTGACTCTTCCTCAGAACCAATTAAGGTGAGTGAGGGGTGGGTCAGGCTCGTTAGCAAGTGCTGGGGAGGCTATATAAGAACCTCCAGGAGAACTACTCGGCCATTTTGCTGCTCAGGCTTGACTCTTCCTCAGAACCAATTAAGGTGGAGTGAGGGGTGGGTCAGGCTCAGTTAGCAAGTGCTGGGGAGGCTATATAAGAACCTCCAGGAGAACTACTCGGCCATTTGCTGCTCAGGCTTGACTCTTCCTCAGAACCAATTAAGGTGAGTGAGGGGTGGGTCAGGCTCGCTAGCAAGTGCTGGGGAGGCTATATAAGAACCTCCAGGAGCGTGAGCGATCTTTGCTCACGCACCCCCACAGGAGTAGACTAACAGGGTGTGGCACAACAATTTCAAGGCATTTCAAGCCTGCAGGGCACAACCAGCTCCCTTTTCTTGTAGGTGAGTGTGCTTTTTAAAGCTAACAATGGTTTCCAGAAAAACAAAAACTGTTACTGCTGTTAATACTAGGAGTGTGTTTGCTCAGACACTCCCCTCGAAGAAGGATGCAGCCACCCAGATCTCTGGGTGTGCTGAGTGTCTGAGCCTGACGTTGGTACCGGAGGATGGTGTAGGAGGTAGCTGTGTACGATGCGAGCAGGTGAGTGATTTGCTGTGCCTTGTAGCAGAACTTAAGGAAGAGGTAGAGAGATTAAGGTGCATTAGGGAGAGTGAAAAAGAAATTGACTGGTGGAGTCAAACCCTTTAAACCCTAAGGAAGTCCAACAGGAGACGGCGAAGCCCTGCCTCTCCTGCCATAAGACAGATGGAGCAGACCAAAATGATGGGGGAATGGAAACAGGTCCCTAATGGGAGAGGTAGAAGAATTCTTTCTAGACCCCCATCACCCCTCAGGGTGCCCTTGAAGAACAGATACGAGACTCTGGACCCAGACAGTCAGGTAGAGGACAGCCAAGATGATCCCTCTAGAGAGCCTCCCTTGTTCGGCCCTGTCCAAAAAGACGGATTACAACCACAGGTATAAAAAAAAAAAGAAGGGTAGTTGTAGTCGGTGACTCCCTTTTGAGGGGAACTGAGGGCCCTATATGTCGCCCAGACCCATCCCAGAGAGAAGTATGCTGCCTTCCTGGGGCCAGGGTGAGGGATATTAGTAGGAGACTTCCTGAGTTAATTCAGCCCTCAGACTATTATCCTCTGGTGGTAGTCCAGGCTGGTAGTGAGGACATTAATCAAAGAAGTGCCAAGATAATTAAAAAGACTTTAAAGCACTGGGTCAGTCAGTTCAGGGGACAGGAGCACAGGTGATATTTGCCTCAGTTCCTGTACTATCTGGGATGGATGAGGAGTTAAATAAAGAGAGGAGTAAAAAGCCCAACTCCTCAACAGATGGCTAAAGAATTGGTGCCACCATCAAAATTTTGTTTCTTTGACCATGGGGCAACCCATGGTACTCTAGTTTCTTAAAATCAGATGGGATTCATCTTCTAGGAAGAATAAGAGGACTGTAGCCCATAAGTTAGCGAGGCTGATTAGGAGGGCTTTAAACTAGGTTTGAAGGGGAAGGGTTGAAACCGGGCTCTCCAGTGATCAGCCTAAGGATGGAAAGCCTGAGTTAAGAATTAAATCAACAGCCCACCTGAAGTGCATGTACACTCAATGCACGAGTATGGGCAACAAACAAGAGGAGCTGGAGGCAATTGTGCAGCAGGAAGGCTATGATGTAGTCGCCATCACAGAAACATGGTGGGATGACTCCCATGTCTGGAGTGCTGCTATGGAAGGCTATAAGCTCTTCAGGAAGAACAGGCAGGGGAGGAGAGGTGGAGGGGTGGCTTTATATGTTAGAGACTCTCTGGACCCTGTTGAACTTGAGGTCAGCAACAATCAAGGTTGAGTGCCTGTGGATCAAAAATCGGGGGAAGACCAACAAGACTGACATCATCATGGGTGTCTGTTACAGACCGCCCTACCAGGATGATGAAGGGGATGAATTATTCTACAAGCAGCTGGCGGATGTCTCAAAATTGTCAGCCCTTGTCCTTGAGGTGACTTTAACCTGCCGGATATCTGCTGGGAGCTCAATACTGCAGAGAAGAGGCAGTCTAGGAATTTCCTGGAGTGTATAGAGGACAACTTCCTTCATCAACTGGTAAATGAACCTACCAGGGTAAGGCCCCGCTAGACCTGCTGTTTACAAACAGAGAGGAGCTGGTGGGAGATATAGTGGTTGAAGGCCGCCTAGGAAATAGTGATCATGAAATAATAGAATTTTCAATACTCAGAGATTCAAGGAGAAACAACAATAAAACCTCTACGCTGGACTTTCGGAGGGCAGATTTTGACCTATTCAGAAGTCTAGTCCAGAGCATACCCTGGGAAACAACCCTTGAAAACAAGGGAGTCCAGGAGGGATGGATGTGCTTCAAACAGGAAGTTTTGAGTGCACAGGAACAGGCCATACCGGTGTGCCGAAAGGCAAGCCAAGCGGGAAGACAACCAGCCTGGTTAAACAGGGAGATTCTGAAGGAAATCAGGGATAAAAAGAGAGTTTATCGACTATGGAAGAGAGGGCTGGCTACTTACGAAGAATTCAGGAAGACAGCTAGATCATGCAGAAAGAAAATCAGGGATACAAAAGCGCAATTTGAAGTTAAATTGGCCACTTCTGTTAGGGATAACAAAAAGTCCTTCTATAAATACATTAATAACAAAAGGAGGGGCAAAGAAAACCTCCATTCTTTGATGGACTCGGAGGGAAACATAGTTAATAGAGATGAGGAGAAGGCTGAGGTACTTAACACCTACTTTGCCTCAGTTTTTACCAGTAAGACAGGTGGCCCTCAAGGCAACTGGCCTCTGGAGCTGGTAGACAGAGAGAGGAAACCAAATAGCCCCCTGTATTCCAGGAGGAAATAGTTAGTGACTTACTGAGCCACCTGGATCCTCACAAGTCTATGGGACCAGATGGGATCCATCCTAGGGTAATGAGGGAGCTGGCAGAAGAGCTTGCTGCCGCTCTCCATTATCTTCCAACAGTCCTGGCTCACTGGGGAGGTCCCACATGATTGGAAGTTGGCAAATATCACCCCAATCCATAAAAAGGCTGCAAGGCTGACCCTGGTAACTACAGGCCTGTCAGCCTGACCTCGGTGCCTGGCAGAGTTATGGAACAGATCATCCTGTGTGCAATCACACAGCACCTACAAGATGGACAAGGAATCAGACCCAGCCAGCACGGGTTTAGGAGAGGCAGATCCTGCTTGACCAACCTGATCTCCTTTTACGATCAGGTGACTCACCTGGTGGACGAGGGGAAGGCTGTGGATGTGGTCTATCTGGACTTCAGCAAAGCCTTGACACTGTCTCCCATAATATACTCCTGAAAAGCTGGCAGCCCATGGCTTGGACAGGGGCACTCTGTGCTGGGTTAGGAACTGGCTGGAGGGCCGGGCCCAGAGAGTGCTGGTGAACGGGCTGCATCCAGCTGGCGGCCGGTCACCAGTGGTGTCCCCTCAGGGATCAGTGCTGGGCCCAGTCCTGTTTAACATCTTTATCGATGACCTAGATGAGGGATTGAGTCCATCATCAGCAAATTTGCTGATGACACCAAGTTGGGAGGGAGTGTCAACCTACCAGAAGGCAGGAGGGCTCTGCAGAGGGACCTGGATAGACTGGAGAGATGGGCTGACTCCAATGGGATGAAGTTCAACAAGGCCAAGTGCCGGGTCCTGCACTTTGGCCACAACAACCCCTGCAGCGCTACAGGCTGGGGACAGAGTGGCTGGAGAGCAGCCAGGTGGAAAGGGACCTGGGGGTGCTGATCGACAGGAAGCTGAACATGAGCCAGCAGTGTGCCCAGGTGGCCAAGAAGGCCAATGGCATCCTGGCCTGCATCAAGAACAGTGTGGCCAGCAGGAGCAGGGAAGTGATCCTTCCCTGTACTCTGGCGCTGGTGAGGCCGCACCTTGAGTATTGTGTTCAGCTCTGGGCCCCTCAGTTCAGGAAGGATATTGAGGTGCTGGAGCGGGTCCAGAGAAGAGCAACCAGGCTGGTGAAGGGACTTGAGCACAAGTCCTATGAGGAGAGGCTGAGGGAGCTGGGATTGTTTAGTCTAGAGAAGAGAAGGCTTAGAGGTGACCTCATCACTCTCTTCAACTACCTGAAGGGAAGTTATAGCCAGGTGGGGGTTGGTCTCTTCTCCCAGGCAACCAACAACAGGACAAGGGGACATGGGCTCAAGCTCTGCCAGGGGAAGTTTAGGTTAGATGTTAGGAAGAAATTCTTTACAGAGAGGGTGATCAGGCATTGAACGGCCTGCCCAGAGAGGTGGTGGATTCACCATCCCTGGAAGTTTTTAAAAAGAGATTGGACATGGCCCTTAGTGCCATGATATAGTAATTAGAGTTGGATCAGGGGTTGGACTTGATGATCTTGGAGGTCTTTTCCAACCCAATCTATTCTATGATTCTATTCTATGATTCCAGGGCCTCCCCACACTCACAGGGAGGAATTGCATCCTAGTATCCAGTCTAAACCTACTCTCTGTCAGTGTGAAGTCATTCCCCTTGACCTGCTACCATATATCCTTGTAAATAGTCTCTCTCCATCCTTCTTGTAGGTTCTCTTCAGGTACTGGAAAGCTGCAATTAGCTCAACCCAAGGCTGAATTTCATCCTCACTTTTTAGTCACCTGCACCAGGTATTTTTCACTCCTGCTGCCTCTCCAGCAGTTTCCACTTCTGCTGGCCACCATGGGTGCAATTGGGAAAAAACATGAGAAGCAAGAGTGAAAATAGAGGAAGGGAGGGAAAGGAGACAGGAGGAACTCCAAAGCTGCTGTCAGACAGTGATTATGGCAACAGGAGGGTTGTGTGGAAGGATACTCCAGTCAAACCTTTCTTTGCATGGGACCTGCAGAAGATGACCCAGTTTATTTGGGAAGCTAGCAGGGAAGTCCTGTGAGAAGTCCAAGAGCCCTTCTTGCAAATACCTCCTGCACACAGGGTGTAGGACCTCAGGAACAGTGGAGCCAATGAGTAGCAGGAAAAGAGAATGAGGGGAAATAAAAAAGGACACAAATGAAAGAAGGAGTGGGAAGATAAAACAGAAAATTGGGGGAGGGCAGGGAGGTGGGGGGTGAAATTACAAAGGACTTCTAAATTAACAAAACCAGTGAAAAGCAGGGTTAAGACGAACAGGTGAACAAGGTGTTCTGCACCCCAGAACAAGGTAACAGGCACCCAGGGGCAGAACTGTGGGCTGGTCACAAAGGTGCTCAGTCATTCCACAGCCAGATTCAGCTAACAAAACTGCCCAAGCAGAGGGTGAAACCTGCCCAGCCCCAGCTCACCCTGGAAGGGCACCCCACCATTCTGGTGTCATTGGCAATATGAGAGAGAGAGAGACACATCCTCACAAGCAGTGCTGGACAATGTGAAAGCAATTACCACCTTATCAGGAGCAGGAAGGTGAGGTGGGAGCTTGTGCTGGTGGCTTTGTTCAGCCTGTCACCTCTGGTGTCCCTGCCCCTGCCAAGTGGGGAGCACAAGCCATGCCCAGGGTAGAGGAAGAGGAACCAATGCTCTAGGGCAGAACAGTTTAATAAAATTAAACAGAGCTCCTTAAGTCCTCCCCTATGTAGGACAGAATAAGTTTTCCAAGGAAATGGAACGGTTCAATATTATTTGTGACAAATTATCTGGGAGAGAAAATACAATTTCCCAGTCAGCTTTCTTGCTGAATGGCTCTGCCTGGTAGCCAGCTGCCTGCCAGCTTTTGCCTAACATCACCAGATCTAAAATTATAGTTGTGGGATAGTTTTTGCTGCCTGTCTGCAGTTCTCAGGAGTTGTCCAACTAGATCTGTGCAGTGGCTTATCCTGCCTAACACCCTGTCCCGATGGTCACTAAAACAAGTGCTTGGGAGGGCTGTCTCTGGTCTCTATTTCCTATTTTTCTACCCAATCTTCTTCTCTTTTCTCTCCTGTCTTTCATTGTCTTACAACTCCTCTCATTTGCCATCTTCTTAATTTTCTTCTGTCATCTCAACTCTGACTGTTAAATCATTCTGTCTCTTCCATCCCACAGTCCCCTGATATCAATAATCACATTTATTTCTGCACTGATACTGGGGGGTGATCCGTAGGATTCAAGTGGGAAACAGAACCCCTTCTCCAACCTCTGCATGGGATGAGACCTGGTGACAGAAATGGGCAGGGACCCATTGAAAATGGGGAGTGAATTCATTTCAGGTCTGCACAAGGACATTTAGAGCTCGTGCTGCTTGGCATAATTGTCTTGAACTCCCACAGAAAATGCCCAAGGGCTGGAGTGGGCCAGGAGGGGTTTTCTAGAGCACTGTGGCTCATTACAATGATAGATGCCTTCGTTGCAGAGTAACAAATGTAATCCTTGAGATATCCTAGGTCTAACTTTCTACGAAGGCAATAATAGACCTGTGGCTGCAAGTAATTTATTTTTATATATATATATTTTTAAAGAACAGAGACTAAATACACAGACAACCTTTCAATTTGTTGTTTTCAGATATACTACTGGAGCTTAATGAATAAATAAGTGCAAAATTAAAGGCTCATTACCCACCCCAAAAAAGTCCCTGCCATTTGTTAAACCTTTCAGAGGAAGCCAGGAACATGGAGAAGTGCCCATTAGGAGGATAAACATATCACAGATCTGAATGTCAAATCAAATTGAGCAAAAATAATTAGCTTGGTGAGCATTAGAAAGGAGAGTCTGGTGTCACAGAGACTGTGTTTACCTGCCTGTACTTTCCCAGCTGGCTCAGAAGGCACTGGGGGCTGTGCAGGAATTGATGTGCCAGGTGCAAACCTCACAGCTCACTTTCATGGAAGAAGCCTGTTCCTCATCTCAGAAACCACTTTTCTTCCATCTTGAAGAAATTGTCTGTAAATGGGCTTCTCCCCTGGTGCCAGATGCTCTGAGATCTGAGACTCCTTTCAAGATGGGGATTTATTAACCCAAAGGTGTCCCTGAAATTGCTGTCCAGATCGTTTGAGGGGTTTTTGGATCAGGCCCCAGTGCCAGCTGGTGTGTGGCTACAGCTCAGCTTACAAATGATGCCCTGAAACTGGAACTATCTGTAGCTGAGAGTTAATCCCCTCAAAATCAATAATTCCTGATCCCTGAAGCTGTTGTTTCGGTGATGGACGGCTGGCAAGCGAGACCCAACTTTCTGAAATCAACCCTTTTCCTCCCCTCCTCTGAAACGAGCTCCTTCTATTATTATCCCAGCTGATAAAACAACTGTAATCAACTCTTTTCTGCTCCATAAAATAGTTACTGCTAATTACTAATTGTTGGGAATCAGCTTCCTGGCGTATCTGGAAGCATTATAGTGCCTGGGAGTTAACAATAATCACTGCTTTCAGAAGAGCCACTATTCATTTGCAGGGTTACATAGGACACACTCCAAGAGTTTTTAACTGGCATAAGCCAAAAACTCTTTGAGAGGAAGTTGGTGATTGGTCAGTTATTAATCACACACACATTTTTACTTGTGTTTGCATATGTGACTATTCACTGCAAATTAAAATTCAAGCCACTGCACCCACTTTCGATGCTTGCTGGCCATTTGCATACAAACCCACTTGATTTGTGCAGACAATCACAGTAATTGCATGGGCAAAGAGTTGCTGCCTTGTGCCTTCCTCATGCAAAAGTAGTTTCTGGGCATTAAGTGCCAGCAAGCAGAATGCAAGAGGGAAAGTTGTGCCTGTGAGATGTTTCTGGGGAGAGGAATTAATAGGATCAAACAAAGCGACCCCACTAGAGAGCAATCTTGGGTTTTTACTAGGAAAACTCACTCCATAATATTTGTATAAAAATGTAGCTGCAGAGGGAAGATCAGCCAAATGGATAAGGGCATATCAGAAAGGCCTGGTAAAGCAGTGAAGAGTGTATTTCATGGAATAATAGAATGGTTTGGGTTGGAAGGGACCTTTAAGGCCCCT
>NW_026086811.1:0-11696 GCF_022539395.1 Myiozetetes cayanensis | reverse complement strand
AGTTCAGATCTTGGGGGATTTGGGAGTGCTTTTGGGGGTAAGAAGGATTTGGGGGGGATTTGGGGGGGATTTGGGGTTCAGGGGGAACTGTGGGGCTGGAAGGATTTGGGGGATTTTGGGGGGCAGGAGGGATTTGGGGGATTTGGGGGATTTGGGGGGGATTTGGGGTTCAGGGGATTTGGGGGATTTGGGGGTATCGGGGGATTTGGGGGACAGGAAGGATTTGGGGGGCTGGAAGGATTTGGGAGGATTTGGGGGCATAAGGATTTTGGGGGGCAGGAAAAGATTTGGGGGATTTGTGGGTCTGGGGGATTTGAGGGGGTTAGGAGGGATTTGGGGGATCTGGGGGGGCAGGAAGGATTTGGGGGGATCTGGTTCAGGGATTTGGGGGCTGAAGGATTTGGGGGCGATTGGGGATTTGGGGTTCAGGGGGAACCGTGGGGCTGGAAGGATTTGGGAGGATTTTGGGGGGGCAGGAGGGATTTGGGGGACTTGGGGGCACCTAGTGTCCAGGGATCATAGGCAGAAGGACTCTTTGGGGCTGATGGACTTGGGGATTGGGGGCGCTGGAAGGAATCTGGGGGATTTGGGGGATTGGGGGATCTGGGATTATTGGGGGATTTAAAGGCGTGAGGATTTTAGGGGGAGAAAGATTTGGGGGATTTGGGTTTGGGGGATTTGGGAGAGCAGGAAGGATTTGGGGGATTTGGGGGAGATTTGGGGGCAGGAAGAACTTTGGGGGCAGAGAGGATTTGGGGATTTGGGGTTCAGGGCACTTGGGGGGACAGGAAGGATTTGGGGGAGAATTGAGGGATTTTTGGGGGATTTGGGGATTTGGGGTTCAGGGATTTGGGGGACAGCAAGGGACTGGGAGATTTGGGGGGATTTTGGGGGATTTGGGGTTCAGGAGGAATTGGGGGATTGGTGAAGAGATTTGGGTTCAGGGATTTGGAGGATATGAAGGAATTTGGGGAATTCTGGGGAGTAGAAGGATTTGGGGGATTTGGGGGATTCGGGATTCAGGACTTTAAAGGTAAAGGATCTGGGGGATCCGGGGATATTGGGGTCCAGGGGATCTGGGGATGATCTGAGGGATCTGGGGAATCGGGTAATGGACTTGGGGGATCTGGGGTCCAGATCAGGAGCCTGAAGGACCTGGAGGGACCTGGGAGATGACTGGGGATTCAGAGGAATTTGGGGGAATTGGGGATTTGGGGGTCCAGGACGTGATCTGGAGGCAGGAATGACTAAAGTAGCCTAAAATAGACTAGGGGACAGGAATTTGGGGATCGAGATCTGGGGGATTCAGGGGATCTGGGGGATTCTGGGGGATCTGGGGGATCCAGGGGATCTGAGGGCGGCCAAAGGCGAATGACTCAAAAGCAGCGAAGTGACTTTGGGGGATTGGGGGATTTGGGGTTTGGGGGATTTGGGGTTCAGGAGAGATTTGGGGGATTTGGGGGATTTAAGCTTCAGGAGGATTTGAGGGGATTGGGGGGTCAGAGAGATTTGGGGGATTTGGGTTCAGACGGGATTTGGGGGAGGCAGGAAGGGATTTGGGGGATTTGAGGGGGAGATTTGGGTTCAGGGCGAGCTATGGGCTGGAAGGATTTGGGGGCATTTGGGGTTCAGGGATTTTTGGGGGCTGGAAGGACTGGGGGGGATTTGGGGTTATGGGGGATTTGGGGAGGATCTGGGGATTTGGGGGCTGGAAGGATTTGGGAGGATTTGGGGGATTTGGGGTCAGAAGGGATTTGAGGGATTTGGGGGAGCAGGAAGGATTTGGGGGATTTGGGTTCAGGAGGATTTGGGGGCAGGAAGGATTTGGGGGGATTTGGGGGATTTGGGGGTCAGAAGGGATTTGAGGATTTGGGGAGGATTTGGGGATTTGGGGTTCAGGGGATTTGGGGGAGCAGGAAGGGATTTGGGGAGGATTTGGGGGATTTGGGGGTCAGGAAGGATTTGGGGGATTTGGGTTCACTGGGGATTTGGGGTTCAGGAGGATTTGAGGATTTGAGGGATTTGGGGGAGCAGGAAGGATTTGAGGGGCATTTGGGGGTTCAGGAGGATTTGGGATAGGAAGGATTTGGGGGATTTGGGGTTCGAGGGGACTTAGGGTCAGGAAGGATCTAGGGGACTCAGAGGAGATCTGGAGTCCAGGGGATTTAGGGGCAAGGAAGGACTTGGGGGATTTGGGGGAGATTTAGGGTCAGGAAGAACTTGGGGGCAGAGATTTAGGGAGGATTTGGGGGATTCGAGGGTCCAGGGGATTTGGGGGACTGGAAGGATCTGAGGAAGAACTGAGGGATTTGGGGGACGAGATCTAGGTCTGGGGATCTGGGGTCCAGGGGGATTTGGGAGACAGGAAGGATTTGGGGTGGATTCTGGGGGACTTGGGCATTTTGGGGGATTTGGGTTCAGAGGGACTTGGGAGATCAGAAGTGGACCTGGGGGAACTCAGGGGATCAGGAAGGATCTGAGGGGACTTGGGGGATTTGGGGGATTCAGGGGGATTTGGGTGGGGCCATGGAGGGTTTTGGGAGGGATTTAGGGAATTTGGGGGATTTGGGAGGTCCGGAAGGATCTGGGGGATCTAGGGATTTGAGTTCACGGGGATTTGGCATCCAGGGGATTTGGGGAGGATTTGAGGGGATTTGGGGTCAGAGGATTTGGGGGATTTGGGGGATTTGGGGGCTGAAGGGATTGGGGGATTTGGGGGATTTGGGGAGGATTTGGGGGATTTGGGGTTCAGGGGGATTTGGGGGTTAGGAAGGATTTGGGGGGATTTGGGTTCAGGGGATTTGAGGGGATTTGGGGGATTTGGGGGATTTGGGGTTCAGGGGGAACTGTGGGGGTCTGGAAGGATTTGGGGGATTTAGGGGGCAGGAGGATTTGGGAGATTTGGGGAGCCCAGGAAGGACTTTTGGGGGCTGGAGGGATTTGGGGGGATTTGGGGGCTGAAGGATTTGGAGGCATGAAGATTTTGGGGGCAGGAAAAGATTTGGGGTGGATTTGTGGTTTGGGGGATTTGGGTTCAGGGGGATTTGGGGCAGGAAGGATTTGGGGGATTTGGGGATTTGGGGGATTTGGGGTTCAGGAGAGATTTGGGGGATTTGGGGGGATTTGGGGTTCAGGGGGATTTGGGCAGGGGATTTGGGGGTCAGGGAGGATTTGGGGGATTTGGGGTTCAGGGGATTTGGGGGCAGGAAGGGATTTGGGGGATTTGGGGGTCTGAAGGATTTGGGGGGATTTGGGGGCGATTTGGGGTTCAGGGGATTTTGGGAGGCTGGAAGGATTTGGGAGGATTTGGGGGAATTTGGGTTAGGGGGTATTTGGGGGCAGGAAGGATTCTGGGGGATCTGGGGATTTGGGGGATTCAGGGGATTTGGGGGATCAGAAGGGATTTGGGGGATTTGGGGTTCAGGGGGATCTTGGGGATTTAGGAGGGCTTTGGGGGTAAGAAGGATTTGGGGGATTTGGGGTTCGGGGGGATTTGGGGTTCAAGAGGAATTTGGGGGGAATTGGGGGATTTGGGAGGATTTGGGGGCAGGAAGGATTTGGGGGGGATTTGGGGGCATTTGGAAGGGATTTGGGGGGGATTTGGGTTCAGGGGGGACTTGGGGGCTGGAAGGATTTGGGGAGATCGGATTATGGGGGATTGGGGGAGGATTTGGGGGTATGGGAGGAATTTGGGGAGTCAGGAAGGATTTTGGGGGCAGGAAGGATTTGGGGATTGGGGGATTTGAGGGCCTGGAGGGATTTGGGGGTCAGGAGGGATTTGGGAGGGATTTAGGTTCAGGAGGATTTGAGGGGAATTGGGGGATTTGGGATTCAGGGGATTTGGGGGCAGGAAGGATTTGGGGGAGATTTGGGGGCAGTGAAGAACTTTGGGGGGCAGGAGGGATTTGGGCAGGAGGATTTGGGGGGATTTGGGGTTCAGGAGGGATTTGGGGGGGACAGGAAGGATTTGGGGGGGAATTGAGGATTTGGGGGGGATTTGGGGGACCTGGAGGGATTTGGGGGCAGGAAGGGATTTGGGGGATTTGGGTTCAGGGATTTGGGAGATCAGGAGGGATTTCTGGGGGTCAGGAGGATTTGGGAGATTTGAAGGGGTTCAGGGGATTTAGCGGAAGGATTTGGGGAGATTTGGGGGATTTGGGGGATTTGGGGGATTTGGGGTATCAGGGGGATTTGGGGGGTTTGGGGGATTTGGGGAATTTGGGGTTCAGGGGGATTTGGAGGGCTGGGAAGGATTTGGGGAGATTTGGGGGGGATTTGGGGGATTTGGGGGTTCAGGGGGATTGGGGACAGGAGGGATTTGGGGGCTGAAGGAGTTTGGGGGATTTGGGGGCACTCTAGTTCCAGGGGATTTGGGGGATTTGGGGGCTGAGGATTTGGGGAAATTTGGGGGGGATTTGGGATTCAGGGGACCTGGGGTTCAGGAGACTTGGGGGACCTCAGACTTGGGGGATTTGGGGTTCAGGAGGGATTTGGAGGGGATTTGGGGGTGGCAGGAAGGGATTTGGGGTTCAGGATTAAAATTGCTAAATTGGGATTAAAAGGGGCTAAACCAGGATTGGAAGGGACCCAAAATTGGATCCCAAAATTTAATCTCAAAATTGGATCCCAAAATTTGGATCCCAAAATTCAATTCCAAAATTGGATCCCAAAATTAAATCCCAAAATTTGGATCCCAAAATTGGATCCCAAAATTAAATCCCAAAATTTGGATCCCAAAATTGGATCCCAAAATTGATCCCAAAATTTGACCCCAAAATTGGATCCCAAAATTGGATCCCAAAATGTGGATTTGGGGAGAAAAATGGGTGAGTTTTTTGGGGAAAATGGGTTAATTTGGGGGGAAAATGGGTTAATTTGGGGGAAAATGGGTTAATTTGTAGAAAATAGTTAATTTGGGGGAAAATAAGCTAATTTGGGGGAAATGGGTTAATTTGGGGAAATGGGTAAATTTTGGGGGAAAATGGGTAAATTTGGGGGGAAAATGGGTTAATTTTGGGGAAAAATGGGTTAATTTGGGGGAAAAAATGGGTTAATTTGGGGAGAAAATAGGTAAATTTGGGGGGAAATTGGTTAATTTTTGGGAAAATGGGTGAATTTGGGTAGAAAATGGCTAACTTAGGGAAAATAAGCATTTGGGGGAAATGGGTTAATTTGGGAGAAAAAGGGTTAATTTGGGGAAAAATGGGTGAATTTTGGGGAAAATGGGTTAATTTGGAGAGAAAATGGGTTAATTTGGGGGGAAAATGGGTAAATTTGGGGGGAAAATGGGTTAATTTTGGGGAAAAATGGGTGAATTTTGGGGGAAAATGGGATAATTTTGGGGAAAAAATGGGTGAATTTTGGGGGAAAATGGGTGAATTTGGAGAAAAATTGGTTAATTAGGGGTGAAAATGGGGGAATTTTGGGGGAAAATGGGTTAATTTGGGGGGAAAAATGGGTGAATTTTTGGGGAAAAATAAGTTAATTTGGGGGAAAATGGGTGAATTTGGGGGGAAATAAGTGAATTTGGGGGGAAAATGGGTTAATTTGGGGGGAAATGGGTGAATTTGGGGGTAAAATGGGTTAATTTTGGTGGAAAATGAGTTAATTTGGGGGAAAATGGGTTAATTTGGGGGAAAATGGGATAATTTGGGGAAAAATGGGATTAAAAGGGCTAAAATGGGATTAAAAGGGACTAAACCAGGATTTAAAATTAATAAACCAGGATTAAAAGGGATTAAAACTGGATTAAAAGAGATTAAAAGGGACTAAACCAGGATTTAAAATTAATAACCAGGATTAAAAAGGACTAAACCAGGATTAAAGGAGATTAAAAGGGGCTAAACTGGGATTAAAAATTACTAAAGCAGGGTTAAATTTGCTAAATTTGGATTTAAAATTCTTAAATTTGAATTAAAAGGGGCTAAACCAGGATTGGGGGGGACTCAAAATTGGATCCCACCCCCCAAAATTGGATCCCAAAATTGGATCCCACCCTAAAACCACCCCTAAACCCCCCCTAAACCCACCCTAAAACAACCCCTAAACCCCCCCTAAACCCACCCTAAACCCATCCTAAACCCACTCTAAAATCAACCCCTAAACCCACCCTAAACCCACCCTAAACTCCACCCTAAACCCACCCTAAACCCACCCTAAACCCACCCTAAACCCACCCTAAACCCACTCCTAAAACTTACCCTAAACCAACCCTAAACCCACCCTAAAACCTCCCTAAACCCACCTCTAAACCCACCCTAAAACTCTCTCCCTTAAACCCACCCTAAACCCAACCCTAAACCCCCCTAAAATCAACCCCTAAACCCACCCCTAAACCCACCCTAAACCCACCCTAAACACAACCCCTAAACCCCCTAAACCCACCCTAAACCCATCCTAAACCCACCCTAAAATCAACCCTAAACCCACCCTAAACCCACCCTAAACCCAACCCTAAACCCACCCTAAACCCACCCTAAACCCACCCCTAAACCCACCCTAAACCACCCTAAACCCAATCCCTAAACTCCAACCCTAAACCCAACCCTAAAACCTTCCCTAAACCAACCCTAAACCCACCCTAAACCCACCCTAAACCCACCCTAAACCCACCCTAAAACTCCTCCCCTAAACCCACCCTAAACCCACCCTAAAACCACCCTAAAATCAACCCCTAAACCCACCCCTAAACCCACCCTAAACCCACCCTAAACCAACCCCTAAACCCACCCTAAACCCACCCCTAAACCCACCCTAAACCCACCCTAAACTCACCCTAAAATTACTCCCTAAACCCACCCTAAACCCACCCTAAACCCACCCTAAACCTACCCTAAACCCACCCTAAACCCACCCTAAACCCACCCTAAACCCACCCTAAACCCACCTTAAACCCACCCTAAACCCACCCTAAACCCGCCCCTAAACCCACCCTAAACCCACCCTAAACCCACCCCTAAACCCACCCTAAAACTCACCCTAAACCCGCCCTAAACCCACCCCTAAACCCACCCTAAACCCACCCTAAACCCACCCCTAAACCCACCCTAAACCCACCCTTAAAACCCACCCTAAACCCACCCTAAACCCAACCTAAAACTCAACCCTAAACCCGTCCCTAAACCCACCCTAAACCCACCTCTAAACCCACCCTAAACCCACCCCTAAACCCACCCTAAACCCACCCTAAAGCCCACCCTAAACCCACCCTAAACCCGTTCCTAAACCCACCCTAAACCCACCCTAAACCCACCCCTAAAATCAACCCCTAAACCCACCCTAAACCCACCCTAAACCCACCCTAAACCCACCCTAAACCCACCCTAAACCCACCCTAAACCCACCCTAAACCCACCCCTAAAACTCAACCCCTAAACCCACCCTAAACCCAATCCCTAAACCCAACCCTAAACCCCCTAAACCCAACCCTAAACCCACCCTAAACCCAATCCCTAAACCCACCCCTAAACCCACCCCTAAACCCAACCCTAAACCCAACCCCTAAACCCACCCCTAAACCCACCCCAAATCCCAAACCTCAAATCCCAAAACCCCAAACTCCAAACCCGAAATCCCAAACACCAAACCCGAAAACTCCACCCAAAACCCGAAATCCCAAACCCCAAAACCCCAAATCCCAAATTCCAAAATCCCCAAACCCCAAATTCCAGACCCCAAAAAAACCCAAATCCCCAAACCCCAAATCCAAAACCCCAAATCTCAAACCCAAAAACCCCAAATTCCAAAATCCCAAAACCCCAAATCCCAAATCCCAAACCCCCAAAAATCCCAAACCCCAAATCCCCAAATCCCAAAATCCCAAAACCCCAAATCCCAAACCCTAAACCCCAAACCCCAAAAAATCCCAAACCCCAAAAAATCCCAAATCCCAAATCCCAAAAAATCCCAAACCCCAAAATCCCAAACCCCAAACCCCAAATCCCAAACCCCAAATCCCAAATAATCCCAAACCCCAAAATCCCAAACCCCAAACCCCAAATCCCAAACCCCAAAGCCCAAATCCCAAACCCCAAATCCCAAATCCCAAATCCCAAATTTATAAATCCCAAACCCCAAATCCCAAACCCCCAAAAATCCCAAAGCCCAAACCCCAAAATTATAAACCCCAAACTCCAAATCCCAAACCCCAAATCCCAAAATTATAAATCCCAAAGCCCAAATCCCAACCCCCAAAAAACCCCCGAATTTATAAATCCCAAACCCCAAATCCCAAACCCCAAACCCCAAACCCCCAGAATTATAAATCCCAAATCCCAAATTTATAAATCCCAAATCCAAAACCCCAAAACCCCAAAACCCCAAACCCCAAAACCCCAAATCCCAAATCCCAAACCCCAAAACCCCAAAAATTATAAATCCCAAATCCCAAATTTATAAATCCCAAATCCAAAACCCCAAAACCCCAAACCCCCAAATCCCAAATCTGAGGGTAAAAAAAAATCAGACAAATCTGAGGGGTAAAAAAAATCAGACAAATCTGAGGGTAAAAAAATCAGACAAATCTGAGGGTAAAAAAGGATCAGACAAATCTGAGGGGCAAAAAAGGATCAGAGAAATCTGAGGGTAAAAAAGAATCAGAAAAAATGTGAGGGGTAAAAGAGGATCAGACAAATCTGAGGGTAAAAAAAAATCAGACAAATCTGAGGGTAAAAAAGAATCAGACAAATCTGAGGGTAAAAAAAAATCAGACAAATCTGAGGGTAAAAAAGGATCAGACAAATCTGAGGGTAAAAAAGGATCAGACAAATCTGAGGGTAAAAAGGATCAGACAAATCTGAGGGGCAAAAAAGGATCAGACAAATCTGAAGGTAAAAAAAATCAGACAAATCTGAGGGTAAAAAAGAATCAGACAAATCTGAGGGGCAAAAAAATCAGACAAATCTGAGGGTAAAAAAAATCAGACAAATCTGAGGGTAAAAAAAATCAGACAAATCTGAGGGTAAAAAAGAATCAGAGAAATCTGAGGGTAAAAAAGAATCAGAGAAATCTGAGGGTAAAAAAGAATCAGACAAATCTGAGGGTAAAAAAGGATCAGACAAATCTGAGGGTAAAAAAGGATCAGACAAATCTGAGGGCCAAAAAAGGATCAGACAAATCTGAAGGTAAAAAAAATCAGACAAATCTGAGGGTAAAAAAGAATCAGACAAATCTGAGGGGCAAAAAAATCAGACAAATCTGAGGGTAAAAAAAATCAGACAAATCTGAGGGTAAAAAAGAATCAGACAAATCTGAGGGTAAAAAAGAATCAGAGAAATCTGAGGGGTAAAAAAGAATCAGAGAAATCTGAGGGTAAAAAAGAATCAGAGAAATCTGAGGGGCAAAAAAATCAGACAAATCTGAGGGGCAAAAAAATCAGACAAATCTGAGGGTAAAGAAGGAATCAGACAAATCTGAGGGTAAAAAAGGATCAGACAAATCTGAGGGTAAAAAAGGATCAGACAAATCTGAGGGTAAAAAAGGATCAGACAAATCTGAGGGGTAAAAAAGGATCAGACAAATCTGAGGGGAAAAAAAAAAAATCAGACAAATCTGAGGGGTAAAAAAAATCAGACAAATCTGAGGGGAAAAAAGAATCAGACAAATCTGAGGGTAAAAAAGAATCAGACAAATCTGAGGGTAAAAAAATCAGACAAATCTGAGGGTAAAAAGAATCAGAGAAATCTGAGGGTAAAAAAGAATCAGACAAAGATGAGGGGTAAAAAAGGATCAGATAAATCTGAGGGGCAAAAAAGAATCAGAGAAATCTGAGGGTAAAAAAGAACTGGGTAGACCTGAAGGCCAAAAAAAACCCAGACAGACCTGAGGGTAAAATAAAAATGGGAAGACCTGAAGGCCAAAAAGAACTGGGGAGACATGAGGGTCAAAAAGAATCAGACAGACCTGAGGTCCAAAAAGAAATGGGTAAACCTGAGGGCCAGAAAGAATCAGACAGATGTGAGGGCCAAAAAGAACCAGACAGACCTGAAAATTAAAAAGAACCATTTGGATTCCAGGGCTAAAAAGAACCAGACAGACCTGAGGGCCAAAAAAAATCAGACAGACCTGAGGGGCAAAAAAGAACCAGGAAGACCTGAGGGTAAAAAAAATCAGACAGATCTGAGGGTAAAAAAATCAGACAAACCTGAGGGGCAAAAAAACCTGGGAAGACCTGAGGGGCAAAAAAAACCCAGACAGACCTGAGGGGCAAAAAAGAAATGAGAAGACCTGAAGGCCAAAAAGGACTGAGTAGACCTGAAGGCCAAAAAGAATCAGACAGACCTGAGGTCCAAATAAAACCTCAGGACCAAAAGGAACCAGACAAACCTGAGGGCCAAAGAGAATTGAGGAGACCTGAGGGCCCAAAAGAACCAGGTACACCTGAAGGCCCAAAAGTCCAGGGAATACCTGAAAGCCAAAAAAATCAGACAGACCTGAAGGCCAAAAAAAATGGGAGACACATAGGCCAAAAAGAACCGGGTAGACCTAAGGGCCAAAAAGAACCAGACAAACCTGAAGGCCAAAAAGAACCAGGAAGACTTGAGGGCCAGAAATAACCAGGCAGACCTGAGGGCCAAAAAAAGAGCCAGACAAACCTGAAGACCAAAAAGAACCAGGGAGACCTGAGGGCCAGAAATAACCAGGCAGACCTGAGGGCCAAAATGATCCCGAAAGACATGAGGACCATTAAGAAACAGGTAGAGCTGAAGGCCAAAAAGAAGCAGGTAGACAAGAGGGCAAAAAAACCCAGGGAGATCTGAGGGCCAAAAAGAACCAGACCGACCTGAAGGCCATGAAGAACCAGACAGACCTGATGGCCAAAAACTACCAGGTAGACCTGAGGGCCAAAAAGAACCGGGTAGACCTGAGGGCCAAAAAAAATCAGACTGACCTGAAGGCCAAAAAGAACCAGGAAGACTTGAGGGCCAAAAAGAACCGGACAGACGTTAGGACCATTAAGAAGCAGGTAGACCTGAAGACCATAAAGAACTGGACAGACCTGAGGGCCAAAAAGAACCAGACAAACCTGAAGGCCAGAAAGAACCAGGGAGACCTGAGGGCCAAAAACAAGGAGGTAGACCTGAGAACCAAAAATAACCCAGGAAGATCTGAGGCCCCAAAAGAATCAAACAGACCTGAAGGCCATAAAGAACTGGACCGACGTGAGGGCCAAAAAGAACCGGGTAGACCTGAGGGCCAAAAAGAACCGGGTAGACCTGAGGGCCAAAAAGAACCGGGTAGACCTGAGGGCAAAAAAGAACCAGACAAACCTGAAGGCCAGAAAGAACCAGGGAGACCTGAGGGCCAAAAACAAGCAGGTAGACCTGAGAACCAAAAAAAACACCAGGGAGATTTGAGGCCCCAAAAGAACCAAACAGACCTGAAGGCCATAAAGAACTGGACTAACGTGAGGGCCAAAAAGAACCGGGTAGACTTGAGGACCAAAGAGAACTGGGTAGGCCTGAAGACCAAGAAGAATCCGACAGACCTGAGGGCCAAAAAAAATCAGACTGACCTGAAGGCCAAAAAGAACTGCGCAGACCTGAGGGCCAAAAAGAACTGGACAGACCCAAGGACCAAAAATAACTGGGTAGACCTGAGGACCAAAAAGAACCCAACAGACATGAGGGCCATTGAGGAGCAGATGGAGTTGAAGGCCAAAAAGAAGTAGGTAGACCTGAGAGCCAAAAAAACCCAGG
>NW_026086810.1:0-11352 GCF_022539395.1 Myiozetetes cayanensis | reverse complement strand
GGTCACCCCTGGTCCCTGTGTTGTCACCTACATCCCTTGTGTTGTCACAGATAGCTCTGTGACATCACAGCTGTCCCTTTGTTGCCAACAGTCCCCTGTAATGTCACTGGTCCAAAATGATGTCACCAATGATGGCACCAGTGTCACCGATGATGTCACTGGTGTCCCTGCAATGTCACCCCTGTCCTTGTGAAGTCACTGATGTCCCTGGTGATGTCACTGATGTCCTTGGAAGATCACAGCTACTCCTTTGTTTTCACCAGTCTTCTGTGATGTCACTGGTCCTCAATGATGTCACTGCTGTCACTGTCATGTTACCACTGTCCCCTGTGATGTTACCAATGTTCCCCATGATATCACTGGTGTCTCTGTGTTGTTATCCAGGTCTCCTGTGATGTCATCGATGTACCTGTCACCAGTCCCCAGTGATATTTCTGGTCCCCAATGACCCCATTGCTGTCTCTGTGATGTCACCACTGTCCCCAATGGTAGTACCATGTCCCCATTATGTCACTGATGTCCCTGTAATGTCACTGATGTCCCTGTGACATCATGGCTTTCCATTTGTTGACAATAATAACCTATGATTTCACAGATTCCTCTGTGATGTCACCACTGTCCCCTGTGATGGCACCAATGTCCCCGATGATGTCACTTGTGTCTCTGTGATGTCACCCTGGTCCTTGTGAAGTCATCAATGTCCCCTGTGATATCAGAGATGTCCCGGTTAATGTCACTGGTGTCTTTGTGGTGTCATCACTGTCCCCTGTAATGTCAACAATGTCCCCAGTGATGTCCTGCTGTCTCTGTGATGTCACCCCTCTGCTGAGCCATGGCACCATGTCCTAGTCATGTCACTGATGTCACTGATGTTCCTGTGACATCATGGCTGTCCCTTTGTTGTCACCAGTCCTCTATGATGTCACTGGTCTGCAAGTGGTGTCACTGCTGTCTCTGTGATGTCACCACTGTCCCGAACAGTGGCACCATGTCCCCATGAGGTCACCGATGTCCCCAGTGATGTCACTGGTGTCTCTGTGTTGTTATCCAGGTCCCCTGTGATGTCACTGATGTCCCTGTGATATGACAGCTTTCCCTTTGTTGGCAACAATCGCCTATGATTTCAATGGTTCCCGTGTGATGTCACCACTGTCCCCTGTGATGTCACCAATGTCCCCAATAATATCACTGGTGTCTCTGTGTTGTCACCGATGTCCCCTGTCATGTCACAGATGTCCCTGTGACATCACGGTTTCCCATTGCTGTAAGCAGTCCCCTGTGACGTCACTGGTCTCCAGTGATGTCACTGCTGTCCTGGTGATATCACCACTGTCCCCAGCAGTGCCACCATGTCCCTGTGATGTCACCAAACCCCTCTGATGGTACCGATATCCCTGTGTCATCACTGCTGTCCCTCTGTTGTCACTCTGATGTCACTGTTCCTTGCTGTCTCTGTGATTTCGCCATTGTCCCCTGTGATGTCACCAATGTCCCCGATGACGTCACTTGTATCTCTGTGATGTCACCAATAGTCCTGTGATATCATAACTGTCCCTTTGTTGTCAACAATCCCCTGTGAGGTCACTGGCCTCCTGTGATGTCACCACTATCCCCTGTGATGCCACCAGTGTCACCGATAATGTCACTGGTAGCTCTGTGATGTCACACCTGTCTTTGTGAAGTCACTGATGACCCCAGTGATGTCACCCATGTCCCTGTGATGTCACCAGTGACACCGATAATGTCACTGGTGTCTCTGTGATGTCACCCCGGACTTGTGAAATCAGTGATGTTGGCTGTGATTTCACAGATGACTTCATTGATGTCACTGGTGTGTCTGTGGTGTCATCCCTGTCCGCTGTGATGTCAACAATGTCCCCAGTGATGACCTACTGTCTCTGTGATGTCACGACTGTGTTGAGCCGTGGCACCATGTCTCTGTCATGTCACTGATGGCAGTGATGTCCCTGTGACATCACATCTGTAATTTTGTTGTCAACAGTCCCCTGTGACGTCACTGGTCCCCAGTGATGTCACTGCTGTCTCTGTGACGTCACCACTGTCCCCTGTGATGCCAGCGGTGTCACTGATAATGTCACTGGTGTCTCTGTGAGGCCACACCTGGCCTTGTGATGTTACAGATGTCCCTGTGACATCACAGCTGTCGCTTTGTTTTCAGCAGTCCCCTGTGATGTCATTCATCCCCAGTGGTGGCACCATGTCCCTGTGATGTCACCAGATGCCTTTGTCTTTACTGATGTCCCTGTGACATCATGGCTGCCCTTTGTTTTCACCAGTCCCCCATGATGTCACTGGTCCTCAATGATGTCACTGCTGTCTCTGTGATTTCATCCCTGTCCCTGTGATGTCACTGATTTCCCTGTGACGTCGCTGCTGTCCCATTGTTTTCACCATTCCCCTGTAATTTCACTGTTCCCAATAATTTCACCAATGTTCCTGTGATGTCACCAGACCCTTTTGATGTCACCACTGTCCCTTTGACAGCACCGCTATCCCCAGGGGTGGAACCCCTGTCCCTGTGATTTCACTGTTGTCTACAGTGATGCCACCAGACCCCTGTGATGTCACTGGTCTCCAATGATGTCACCAAAGTCCCTGTGACTTTACTACTGTCCCTGTGATGTCACTGGTGTTTATTGATGTCACTGCTGTCCCCATGGGTGTTACCATTGTCCCCTGTGATGTCACTGCTGTCCCCAGGTTGTCACCCATGTCCTGTGGGAGGCACCACTGTCCTGACGTCACTGGTCCCCAATGATGTCACCACTGTCCCTCTGATGTCACCGCTGTTCCCAATGAGGTCACCATTGTCTCTGTGATGTCACCATAGTCCCTGTGATGTCACTGGTCTCCATTGATGTCACTGCTGTCCTCACGGGTGTTACCACTGTCCCCTGTGATGTCACTGCTGTCCCAGGGGTGGTCCCTGTGTTTCTAATGATGTCACAGTTGTCCCCGTTATGTCACCGCTCTCCACTGTGATGTCACTACTGTCTCTGTGATGTCACCCTTGTCCTTGTGAAGTCTTCAATGTCCCCGGTGATGTCACCAACGTCCACATTATATCACGGCTGTCCCTTTGTTTTCACAATTCCCCTATGCCATCACTGGTCTCCAGTGATGTCACCGCTATCTCTGTCATGTCACCACTGTCCCTCTGTGATGTCACCAATGTCCCTGTGATGTCACTGCTCTCCCTTTGATAGCACCACTGTCCCCAGCAGTGGCACCATGTCTCTGTGATGTCATCGATGTCCTTGTGATGTCACCAGACCCCTTTGATGACACCAATGACCACGGTGATGTCACTAGTCTCTCTGCGATGTCACAACTATCCCCAGGAGTGGCACCATGTCCCCATGATGTCACCAATATCCCTGTGATGTCACCAGACCCCTGTGATGTCACTGGTCCCTAATGATGTCCCCCGCTGTCCCTGTGGTGACACCACTGTTCCCTGGATTGTTACCGATGTCCCCGATGATGTCACCAATGTCACTCTGGTATCACGGCTATCCCTGTGATGTCACCAGTGTCACCGATGATGTCACTGGTGTCTCTGTGATGTCACCCTTGTCCTTGTGAAGTCATAGATGTCCCTAAGAATGTTACTGATGTCCACGTTATATCACGACTGTCCCTTTTTTGTCACCAGTCCCCTGGGAAGTCACTGGACCCAATGATGTCACCTCTGTCCTCTGTGTTGTCACTCTCATCCCCTGTGATGTCACCAATACCCCTGTGACATCACGACTGTCCTTTTGTGGTCTCCAGTCCCCTGCGATATCACTGGTCTCTAATGATGTCACTGCTGTCCCTGTGACATCACCAGTGTCACTGATGATGTCACTGGTCTCTCTGCAATGTCACCCCTGTCCTTGTGAAGTCACCGATATCCCTGGTGATGTCACTGATGTCCTTGGGAGATCACAGCTGCCCCTTTGTTGTCACCAGTCTACTGTACTGTCACTGGTCCACAATGATGTCACTGCTGTCCCTGTATTGTCACCACTGTCCCCTGTGATGTCACCAATGTCCCCCATGGTATCACTGGTGTCTCTGTGTGGTCATCCACGTCCCCTGTGATGTCATCAATATCCCTGTAACCAGTCCTCAGTGATATTTCTGGTCCCCAATGACGCCATTGCTGTCTCTGTGATGTCACCACTGTCCCCAATGGTAGCACCATGTTCCTGTGATGTCATCGATGTCCCCTGTGATGTCACTGATGTCCCTGTGATGTCACCGATGTCCCTGCGATACCACGGCTTTCCATTTCTTGACAAAAATCGCCTATGATTTCTGATGTCACCACTGTCCCCTCTGATGTCACTAATGTCCCCAGTGATATCATTGGTGTCTCTGTGTTGTCACCTCCACCCTCTGTGATGTCACCAATGTCCCTGTGACATCACAGCTTTCCCATTGCTGTAAGTAGTCCCCTGTGACTTCACTGGTCTCCAATGATGTCACTGCTGTCCCAGTGATAACACCACTGTCCTCAGATGTGCCACCATGTCCCTGTGATGAGACCGACGTCCCAGTGATGTCACCAGACACCTTTGATGTCACCACTGTCCCTGTGACATCACTGCTGTCCCTCTGTTGTGTCTCTGATGTCACTGGTCCCCAATGATTCCCTGCTGTCTCTGTGATGTGACCAGTGTCCCCTGTGATGGCACCAATGTCCATGATGATTTCACTGGTATCTCTGTGATGTCACCACGGTCTCCTGTGATGTCACTAATAGCCCTGTGACATCATGGCTGTCCCTTTGTTGTCAACAGTTCCCTGTGAGGTCACTGGTCCCTAATGATGCCACCAATGTCCCTGTGATGTCACCATTATGCCCTGTGATGCCACCAGTGTCACCGATAATGTCACTGGTATATCTGTGATGTCACACCTGACCTTATGATGTCACCAATGTCCCCTGTCATGTCACTGATGTCCCTGTTAATGTCCTTGGTGTCTCTGTGGTGTCACCACTGTCCCCACCAGTGACACCAGGTCCCTGTGATGTCACCGATGGGCCTGTGACATCACTGCTGTCCCTTTGTTGTTATCAGTCCCCTGTGATGTCACTGTTACCCAACGATGTAACCTCTGTCCCTGTGATGTCACCCATGTCCCCGATGATGTCACTGCTGTCTCTGTGATGTCACCCTGTGGTGGTTTTAATCTAGGCCTTCCTTGGTGACCAGTTTGTAACCAAGGAAGGGGCAGTGTTCCCAGTATTCCATACGATTTTTACGTAAATCGGGGTATAAATAAGAAGGGAGGAGAGACCTTCGCTCTCTTCTCTTCTGGCGAGGTTTGGGAACAGTGGGTCCCTGCGTTGGTCTCGCTTATCTAAGGCTGAGGCCTGCAGCGACCGCTGGCCTGCCACGTGGAGGATAGCAGAGTGCTGGCCGTGTGTGCCAATCCTACTTTTTTCTAAGGGACGTGGTGAGATTTGTTTTACTAGTTATTTTACCAGTTCTCAGGTTTGATTGCGTATATCTGCTCGGTGTCCCTTCTTTGTCTCCTTTCTTTTGGGTGTTTGGATTCCTTTTTGCTCTGTACATAGCATCTTAACTGTAATATACATAAAATATATATTTTTTATATAACTAGCTGGATTTTCGGGTTCTTCAATTTGCATAGTTTTTTTTCTTTGCCCTGGGGGAAGAAGGAAGGGGGAAGGGGCGGGGGCTGCTACTGGGGGTTTGGGCATTTTGCAGGGAGCCAAGTCCGAACCATCACAACCACAAGGACTCAGCACCAAAATCCCCCCAGGGCTCACTCAGATAAAGCAAGTCCTGACAAACCACGGTCCTTCCTGTGATTTCCCTCTGGTCTGGACAGTAAATTAGGAATGTTGTCCATGGAATCAGGGGCCATTGTGACACTGCAGGGCCCCATGGAACTGTGTTGTCTGGCTCTGCTGGGAGGGGCCCAGCTTTGCTGGCCTGGGAGGAACGAGCTCCCAGAGCTCCCAGTGGGCACAAACATCTGGCTCCTGTTATAAGTAAAATGAAACTGAGTTGAAATATAGGAATAAAAATTTATTGAAGATTTATAGAAAATGCAAATAAGCAAAACAGCATGCTGGGCGGCCGGGGAGTCTCCTGCTCCACTCACAGCCCGCAAGTGCAGTGAACAAAAATAGTAACTTTTATTCCCTTATCAGTTCCCCTCCCATAGTTACTTGTTCTCCTTCTATTGGATCTGAGTTTGCAGGTCTGGTTCTGGTTGGGTTCTTTGCAAGTCCGTTTTAGTTGCCAGGTGCTTTCCTGTCCATAGTTTCAATCAGTCCTTAGACCTTAGGCCTGCTGGCATCTCCAGATGTCCATCTTGGATACTCTGTATCGTTTCAGTTCCTGACTCTTCGGTCCTTGTCCTTTCTTTCGTTACTTTATGCGTGTTGTGAGACAATAAGCTTTTTATAAAAGTAAGATACAAAATACTTATTCAGTAAAACACAATAATTTGTCTTTCCAGCTTAAGAATTGCAAGCTGCATGACTATCAGCTTAACCATTCTGTAACTTGCAGTCTCCCAATCTTAACAGAACACTGATTATAATAACAGATATGTATATAAGAATATAACATGCACTATAATTTAATGAGTAAACTACTACTACTAATTTGATGAGTAAATTTAACTAGTACTTATTACACTCCCTTCTCCTCCTGGGTCCCACCCAAAGCCTGGCCAGGCCTGAAGGGGCAAACCCAGGGAGTCAACCTGTCCCATCTGCTGCCAAGCAAGGCCAGACATCGACTGCCACGGCCTTCACCAGCCCCCAAACACGGAGAGATAAAGGTCACACCTTGCTCACAATCACACACATTCTGTTCATGAACAGACACAAACAACATCCACTAATGAGCAGATATTAATGCATCTTACTAATGGCATTTCGTTGATGAGCAGACACACAGTGTATTCTTCTCACAGTCCATCTTTTACTCACAAACACACACAGTTTTAGCTGATGAGGGATAAATAGAACATCAGGTTGGAGCTTTAGAGGTCAACTTTGCTAATGGCCTGTTGTCCAGCCTCAGCACTTTGATGTCCAAAAAGGCGCAATGAAAACTGCTCAGAGACAGTTTTGAGTCTTTAAACAGCAAAAAGTATTCATTTTAGGCAACACTGGGGGCCAACCAGCTCGCGCTGGACAAAACTAGCCCAAAGTTATCAGTGTAAAGTCAGGTATTTATACAGTTTTTAGTGAGATATTACATCACCTTTTATGCCTATTCATATTATTGCAACATTTCATTATAATATTCATAGCAGGCGGAGCCTGGGCGGAATCTTTTTTTTTATGGGGTGCTGTTTCGGGGGTCGTTCCTGTTTCTTCATCTTTAAGGGGTCTCATTCCAGAAGTCTTCCTCGCTTTGAACTTTTCAACTTTCTTAGTTGGCTGTCTTCCTGATGGTGAATTTTGCAAGATTTTGGACTCATGCCCCTGTTTCACCCCTTATCTCCTAAGGAACCCTTGCTCATGTCTATTTAGGTATATGTGTTAGCATTTTTGGTGTTCTTTATTTCCCTGTGTTTTTACTTAATGTTCTTTGTGGTAGTGTGTTAGCATTCTTTGGCCAGGTGTTATCTTTCACTAGCCGTGAATTCTGGTTCCTTTAGTTCTTTACCCAGAGCTTGCATTCTGAGTTAACTCCTTCAGGGCCCTGCTCTGTTTCACATGTCACCGATGTCAGTGATGTCCCTGGGACATCATGTCTGTCCCTTTGTTGTCAACAGTCCCCTGTGATGTCACTGGTCCCTAATGATGTCACCCATCTCCCTGTGAGGTCACCACTGTCCCCTGTGATGTCATCAATATCCTTGATGATGTCATTTTTGTCTCCGTAATTTCACCCCTGCCATTGTGAAGTCACCAATGTCCTATTTGATGTCACTGATTTCCCTGTGACATCACAGCTATCCTTTTATTGTCACCAGTCCCCTGGTCACCAGTCACTGGTCCCCAGTGATGTCACTGCTGTCCCTGTGATGTCACCACTGTCCCCAACAGTGGCACCTTGTCCCCGTGACATCACTGATGTCCCTGTGATGTCACCAGACCCCTGTGACAACAATGTTATGTCTGTGACATCACAGCTATGCTTTCATTGTCACCACTCATCTGTGATGTCACTGGTCTTTAATGATGTCACTGCTGTCTCTGTGATGTAACCACTGTCCCCAGTGGTGGCACCGATGTCCCTGTGATGTCACCGATGTCCTTGTGATGTCACTGCTCTCCATGTGAAGTCACAACTGTCCGAAGTGGTGGCATCATGTCCCCATGATGTCATCGATGTCCCTGTGATGTCACCAGACCTCTTTGATGTCACCAATGACCATGATGATGTCACTGGTCTCTCCGTGATGTCACCGATGTCCTTATGAAGTCAGCAATGTCCCTGTGATGTCACTGCTCTCTATGTGATGTAACAACTGTCCCCAGCGGTGACACCATGCCCCCATAATGTCACCAATGTCCCTGTGATGTCACCAGACTTCTGGGATGTCACCAGTCCCCAATGATGTCACTGCTCTCAATGTGATTACACCATTGTCCCCTGTGATGTCACTGCTGTCTCTGTAATGTCACCCTTGTTTTGTGAAGTCACCGATGGCCCCAATGATGTCACCGATGTCACTGTGATATCACAGCTGTCCCTTTGTTGTCACCCTGTGACGTCATTGACCTACAATAATGTCACCGATGTCTCTGTGATGTCACCTCTGTCCCCTGTGTTGTCACCCCCGTCCCTCTGATGTCACCGATAGCCCTGTGACATCATGGCTGTCCCTTTGTAGTCATCAGTCCCCTGTGATGTCACTGGTCCCAAAGATGTCACTGCTGTCCCTGTGATGTCACCAGTGTCACCGATGATGTCACTGGTGTCTCTGCTATGTCACCCCTGTCCTTGTGAAGTCACCAATGTCCCCAATGATGTCACTGATGTCCTTGGGAGATCACAGCTACCCCTTTGTTTTTACCAGTCTTCTGTGATGTCACTGGTACACAATGATGTCACTGCTGTCCCTGTAATGTCACCACTCCCCCCATGATGTCACCAATGTCCCCCATGATATCACTGGTGTCTCTGTGTTGTTATCCAGGTCCCCTGTGATGTCATTGATATTCCTGTGACATCACAGCTTTCCCTTTGTTGTCACCAGTCCCCAGTGATATTTCTGGTCCCCAATGACACCATTGCTGTATCTGTGATGTCACCACTGTCCCCGACGGTAGCACCATGTCCCCGTGATGTCACCGATGTCCCTGTGATGTCACTGATGTCCCTCTGACATCACAACTTCCCCTTTGTTGGCAACAGTCCCTTGTGATGTCACTGGTCACCAGTGATGTCACTGCTTTCTCTGTGATTTCATCACTGTCCCCAGAGGTGGCATTATGTCCTCGTGATGTCACTGATGTCCTTGTGATGTCACCAGATGCCTTTGATGTCAGCCATGTCCCTGTGACATCACAGGATTCCCCTTCTTGTCACCAGTCACCTGAGACATCACTGGTCCCCTGTGATATCACCAATGTCTCTGTGATGTCACCACTGTCCCCTGTGGTGTCACCAGTGTCACTGATGATGTCACTGCTGTCTCTTTAATGTCACCCTTGTCCTTGTGAAGTCACCAATGTCCCCACTGATGTCACCGATGTCCCTGTGATGTCACCAGTGTCACTGATGATGTCACTGGTGTCTCTGTGATGTCACCCCTGGCTTTGTGCAGTCACTGATGTCCCCTGTGATGTCACCGATGTCCCTGTGACATCATGACATTCCCATTGTTGTCACCAGTCCCCTGTTTTGTCATTGGTTTCCAATGACATCACTACTGCCTGTCACTACTGTCCCCAACTGTGGCTCCATGTCCCCATGATGTCACTGATTTCCCTGTGACATCAGGGCTTTCCTTTTATGTCACCAGTCCTCTATGATGTCACTGGTCCCCAATGATTTCTCTGCTGTCCCTGTGATGTCACCACTGTCCCCGATGATGTCACTGGTGTCTCTATGATGTCAAACCTCTCCTTGTGAATTTGCCGATGTCCCTGTGACATCACAGCTCTCCCTTTGTAATCAACATTCTCCTGTGATGTCACTGGTCCCCAGTAATGTCACTGCTGTCACTGTGATTTCACCACTGTCCCCAGCAGTGCCACCATGTCCCTGTGATGTCACCAGACCCCTTTGATGTCACCAATGTCCCTGATGATGTCACTAATGTCTCTGTGATGTCACCCCTGGCCTTGTGAAGCCACTGATGTCCTCTGTGATATCAAAGATGTCCCCATTAATGTCACAGGTGTCTCTGTGGTGTCATCACTGTCCCCTGTGATGTCAACAATGTCCCCAATGATGTCCTACTGTCTCTGTGATGTCACCACAAGACAGGGCCAAAGGGGCACTGACTTCCTCCTCACCTGCCTGGAGGGTCCGTGGCTTTTTCCTCTTCCTTGCAGTCTCCTCCTCCATCAGCCCAAGTTTTGGGAAGGACAAATCCTGCTAGGGGAAAACAAGGGCTGAGCACGTTGGCTTGGGGGTTCCTCCTGCCCAAGTCCATTTTTAGAAGTCACCGGGCATCTTGTGTCCATAAAAACCTCCTAAACACCAAGTTTCAGCCCAAAAAATAACCCACCAGAACTCCAAGATTCAGAACAAAAAAACCCTTCCAAGAGTTCCCCTCTCAGGTCTCTCCACTTTGGGGCTCTAGAGGTCCCTCATGTTTGGGCTGCTAGGGGTCCTGGACTTCCCCTGCTCCAGGGTCCCCCTGCTCAGGGATGTTGGGGGTATTGAGGCCCCAGGGGTCCCTTCTCCCCTGACTCTTTGCTTTGGGGTGCTGGGGGTCTCAGGGGTCCTACCTCCCCGGGGTCTCCCCCTCTCCAGGCTGCTGTGGGTCCTGGGAATCCCAGGGGTCCCCCCTTCTCCGAGTTCCCCTTTCTCTGGGGTCCGCCCATCTGGGCTGCTGGGGGTCCCAGGACTCGCCCTTCTCCAGGTTTCCCACTTCTGTGTCCCAGAGGACCCAAGGTACCCCCTCTCCAGGGTTCCTGGGGGAACCCTAAAAACCTCCTGTCCCTGCAGGTTCCCCCCTTCATGACTTCCATTCTGCTGGGGGTCCCGTGGGTCTGGTACCATCCCTCTCTGCACTCCACACTCTGGGGGTCTCAGCAGCCCCCACCGGCTGTTCCTCCTCCTCTTCCCCCTCCTCCTGGCCTGGGTCCCCCCATTCCTGGCCAGTCCCGGTTTGCCAGACCCCAGACCCCTCTTTCTTTGACTCCAGGACCCCCCTGCCCCCACTTTCCTC
>NW_026086809.1:0-11489 GCF_022539395.1 Myiozetetes cayanensis | reverse complement strand
CCCAAACCCTCCAGGGACCCCCCAAATCCCCCAGATCCCTGAGGTGACCCCAACCCCCCAGGGACCCCTAAATCCCCAGATCCCTCCAGGAGCCCCTAAATCCCCTGAGGTGACCCCAAACCCTCCAGGACCCCCCTCTGACTCCTGTGTCCCCCCCAGTGGCTCCAGCTCACCATGTACTCCTGAGGAGACCCTCGGACCCCTCGAGACCCCTGGGACCCCCAAGGAACCCCCCAGACCTCCGCATGACCCCCGCTGTGCCTGGGGGTGGGGGTCAGACCTCTCCTCCCCACACCCAACCTGCTTCCAAAACCC
Source organism: Myiozetetes cayanensis (assembly GCF_022539395.1). Taxonomy (NCBI): domain Eukaryota; kingdom Metazoa; phylum Chordata; class Aves; order Passeriformes; family Tyrannidae; genus Myiozetetes; species Myiozetetes cayanensis. The sequence continues at coordinate 11,174 of NW_026086809.1, read as the reverse complement.
CCCAATCAATAAAGACACCCCCGAAAAACACGCGGTGTTGGGGGTGGGGTGGGTGGGGTGGGTGGGGAGACCTCGGGACCTCCCAGGCGGTGTCAGGAGTGGGAGTGGTGGGTGGGGAGACTCGGGACCCCCAGGCGGTGTCAGGAGTGGGTGTGGGTGTGGGAGGTGCCGTGACTGGCCTAGAGGGTGTCAGGAGTGGGAGTGGGTGGGAGGTGCCCTGACTGGCCTAGAGGGTGTCAGGAGTGGGAGTGGGTGGTGGGAGGTGCCCTGACTGGCCTAGGGGTGTCAGGAGTGGGTGTGGGTGTGGGAGGTACTCTGACTGGCCCAGAGGGTGTCAGGAGTGGGTGTGAGTGGGTGTGGGTCGGGGTGGGAGGTGCCGTGACTGACCCGACCCCGTGGCCGCTGTCCCGGGACACCCTCCCCGGCTTGTCAGAAGTGGGTGTGGGTGGTCCCATTGGTGACCCTGCCCCCGGTGGCCCGGGCGGTGTCAGGAGTGGGTGTGGGTGGGGAGGTGGGTGGTTCCATCGGTGGCCCGGGCGGTGTCAGGAGTGGGTGTGGGAGGTGCCGTGACTGGCCCGGGTCCCGGGCGGTGTCAGGAGTGGGTGTGGGTGGTTCCATCGGTGCCCCGGGCGGTGTCAGGAGTGGGTGTGGGAGGTTCCATTGGTGGCCCAGCCCCGTGCCCGGTGTCCCGGGCGGTGTCAGGAGTGGGTGTGGGTGTGGGAGGTGCCGTTGGTGTCCCGGGCGGTGTCAGGAGTGGGTGTGGGTGGTTCCATTGGTGACCCTGCCCCCGGTGTCCCGGGCGGTGTCAGGAGTGGGTGTGGGTGGTTCCATCGGTGTCCCGGGCAGTGTCAGGAGTGGGTGTGGGAGGTGCCGTGACTGGCCCGGCCCCGTGCCCGGTGTCCCGGGCAGTGTCAGGAGTGGGTGTGGGTGGTTCCATCGGTGTCCCGGGCGGTGTCAGGAGTGGGTGTGGGTGGTTCCATTGGTGTCCCGGGCGGTGTCAGGAGTGGGTGTGGGAGGTTCCCTGACTGGCCCTGCCCCGTGCCCGGTAGCCCGGGCAGTGTCAGGAGTGGGTGTGGGTGGTTCCATTGGTGGCCCGGCCCCGTGCCCGGTGTCCCGGGTGGTGTCAGGAGTGGGTGTGGGAGGTTCCATTGGTGGCCCGGCCCCGTGCCCGGTGTCCCGGGTGGTGTCAGGAGTGGGTGTGGGAGGTTCCGTGACTGGCCCGGCCCCGTGCCCGGTGCCCCCCCGCTCCCCGCCCGCCTCGGGCCGTGCCCGTGGCCGTGGCCGTGGCCGTGGCCGGGTCCGTGGCCGTGGCCGTGGCCGTGGCCGGGCCGGGCCATGGCGGCTCCGCCGGGGCGGCGGGAGCGGCTGCGGGCGCTGGCGCTGGGCCGGGGGTCCCTGGGGCTCGAGACCCTCCTGGACCTCCTGCTGGGGCTGGCGGGGGGGCTCCGGCACCGCCTGAGCCGCCGGGACCCCCCCGCGACACCCGCCGGCCACGGCGGCGACAACCACAGTGGTGACAGAGGCGACAGAGGCGACAGCAGCGACAGTGACAGCGACAGCGACAGCGACAGATACGTCCGCGACTTTCTAAACTGGGGTGAGAGGAGGGGAGGGGATTGGGGGTCCTGCAGAGGGGTGGGGAGGGACAGGGGGTCCTGGAGAAAAGGGGAGGGACAGGGGGAGTCCTGGAGAAGGGGGAACCGGAGAGGGGGACGGGATTGGGGGTCCTGCAGAGAGGGGGACGGATTGGGGGTCCCGGAGAGAGGGGGACGGGATTGGGGTCCTGCAGAGAGGGGACGGGATTGAGGGTCCCGGATAGAAGGGGACGGGATTGGGGGTCCCGGAGAGAGGGGACGGGATTGGGGGTCCTGGAGAGAGGGGGACGGGATTGAGGGTCCCGGAGAGAGGGGGACGGGATTGGGGGTCCCGGAGAGAGGGGGACGGGATTGGGGGTCCTGCAGGAGAGGGGACGGGATTGGGGGTCCCGGAGAGAGGGGACGGGATTGGGGGTCCCGGACAGGGGGTCTCGGAGAGGGGGACGGGATTGGGGGTCCTGCAGGGAGGGGACGGGATTGGGGGTCCCGGACAGGGGGTCTCGGAGAGGGGGACGGGATTGGGGTCCCGCAGGAGGGGACGGGACTGGGGAGTCCCGGACAGGGGGAGTCTCGGAGGGGGGACGGGATTGGGGGTCCCACAGAGAGGGGGACGGGATTGGGGGTCCCGGACAGGGGGTCTCGAAACGGGGGGACGGGAGAGGGGAGGACGGGGTTGGAGGTCCTGGCACTGGCGGGGGACCAGACTGGGGGTCCCGGAGAGAGGGGAGGGACGGGGGGTCCTGGACAGGGGGGTCTCGGAGAGGGGGGACAGGATTGGGGTCCTGGACAGGGGGTCTCTGGAGAGGGGGGTCTCGGAGAGGGGGATAGGGACGGGATTGGGGGTCCCAGCAGAGAGGGGACGGACAGGGGGTCCTGGACAGGGGGTCTCGGAGATGGGGATAGGGACGGGGGAGGGGGTCTAGGAGAGGGGGACGGATTGGGGGTCCCGGAGAGAGGGGGAGGGACAGGGAGGTCCCGGACAGGGGGGTCTCGGAGAGGGTGGGACGGGATTGGGGTCCCTGGAGAGAGGGGGACGGGACTGGGGGTCCTGGGCAGGGGGTCTCCGGAGAGGGGGACGGGAGAGGGGAGGACAGGGGTTGGAGGTCCCGGCACTGGTGGGGACGGGATTGGGGGTCCCGGAGAGAGGGGGAGGGACTGGGGGTCCCGGACAGGGGGGTCTCGGAGATGGGGATAGGGACGGAGGGGGGTCTCGGAGAGGGGGACGGATTGGGGGTCCTGCAAAGAGGGGGACGGGACTGGGGGTCCCGGACAGGGGGTCTCGGAGATGGGGACGGGATTGGGGGTCCCACAGAGAGGGGACGGGACAAGGGGGTCCTGGACAGGGGGTCTCGGAGATGGGGATAGGGAAGGGGGGTGTCTCGAGAGGGGGACGGGATTGGGGGTCCCGGAGAGGGGGAGGGACGGGGGTCCCGGACAGGGGGTCTCGGAGATGGGGATAGGGACGGGATTGGGGGTCCCACAGAGAGGGGGACGGGACTGGGGGTCCTGGACAGGGGGAGTCTCGGAGAGGGGGACGGGATTGGGGGTCCCAGAGAGAGGGGGCTCAGGACAGGGGGTCCAGGACTGAGGGGTCCGGGACAGGGGGTCCCAGAGACGGGGTGGGGGTCCGGGACAGGGGGAAATTCAGAACAGTGGGGTCCGGGACAGGGGATCCGGGACAGGGGGATCCGGGACGGGGAGGGTGGGACTGAGGGGATTTGGGGGTCCTGGACTGGGGGACATCAGGCCTGGGGGACTCTGGGATTGGGGGTGCTCGGTATTGGGGTGTCTGGGCTCGGGCCTGGGTGGGCCTCCGGGACTGGGGGCGCTCCTCAGGACTGGGGATTCAGGACTAGGGGGCTTTGGGATTGAGGGGTCCGGGCCTGGGGGAGCTCCAGAATTGGGGTGTCCGGGATTGGGGGGCTCAGGACTGGGGGCTTTCAGGATTGGGGTGTCCGGTATTGGGGGGCTTCAGGATTGGGGGTCCGGGACTGGGGGCTCTCAGGACTGGGGGATCCGGGACTGGGGGGTCTCAGGATTGGGGGTCTCAGGATTGGAGGGTCCAGGATTGGGGTGTCCGGGCCTTGGGGGCTCTAAAACTGGGGGCTCTGGGCTTGGGGGTCCAGACGTGGGGTGAGGAGGGGGGTCGTAGGATTGGGGGTCCGGGCCTGGGGGGCTCAGGACTGGGGGTTCCAAGATTGGGGGTCCGGGCCTGGGGGCTCAGGACTGGGGGGTTCCAGGATTGGGGGTCCGGGCCTGGGGGCTCAGGACTGGGGGTCTGGGATTGGGGGAGTCCGAGGTTGGGGAGGGGTCGCAGGATTGGGGGTCTCGGACTGGTACATCCAGGACGGGATTTTGGGGGTGGGGTCTGGGGAGCAGGACAGGGGCTTTGGACTGGGGAGTCCTGGGGTCACGCGAGACCCCGGAGTGAGGGAGGGTTTTTTTGGGGGCGGGGGTCTACACGTCCCCAAACGCTGGGGAGGGGTTATTTGGGGGAAGGGAGGGGACGGGACGGGGACGACGAGGGGGGTCCGGTGGCCGCGGCCATTTTTGGGGGCAAAGGGTAATCCTGGAGAGGGGGCCATTTTGGGGGCAGAGGGGTCCCTTTCACAGGGTTCTCCTGGGGAGGGTCCGACAGCCGGGGGTCATTTTAGGGGGGTCAAAAGGTATTCCTTGGAGAGGGGGACCATTTTGGGGGCACAAGGGGGTCTCATTGGTCGGGGTCTCCTGGGTGGGGGTCCCACCAGCGGGACCATTTTGGGGGTCAGAGGGGTCCCTTTCACAGAATTCTCCTGGGAGGGGGTCCGACCGGCAGGGTCATTTTGGGGCGCAGGGGGTCTCATTGGTCGGGGTCTCCTGGGGTCCGACCGCCGGGGTCGTTTTTGGGGGGCACAGGGGTTTCCTTGGGGGAAAAGGATCGAGGTGGGGGACGGGGGCTGTGATCTCCACCCTTTTCTGGGCAATGACGGGCCCGGCCCGGCCCCCTCTCCTTTCCACCCCCGCGTGCTCTGAGCTGCGCGGCCATAAAGGGCTGCGGGTGATCGGCCACCCCCACCCCACGCGCGGCACCCAGGGTGTCAACCCCCCCACGGGACTGTCACACCCCCCATTCCCTCCCCCACTCTACACCTTCCTCCCTTTCCCCACTATCCCGAACCCTCAGCCCCTCCCCACTTCACTCCCCTCCTCCTGGGATCCCCCCAAATTCCTCCGGGACATTCCGTGACCCCACCCTCCCCCGCCAAATTCCTCCTCCACGCGGGGTTCCCTCTCCCCATCCAAAACCCCCGAGGGTCCCCCAAAATCAGTGCCTCCCCCCAATCAACGCTTCCAAAATCAGCGCCCCAAAATCAACCCCCCAAAATCAGCGCCCCCTGTTCGGCGAACCCCTCCTCCCCCAAAAAACACCCCCACCCTGGGCAACCCCTCTGTGCCCCAATAACCCCCACCCCACCCCAACCCCTGCGGGTCGCCCATTTGGGACCCCCAGGACCCCCCAAAGTCCCGGGTGCTGCCCTCCCCCAATATGTTCTGACCCCCAATATGTCCTGACCCCCAAATGTGTCCTGACCCCCAATATGTCCTGACCCCCAAATGTCCCCTGACCCCCAAATGTGTCCTGACCCCCAAATGTGTTCTGACCCCCAAATGTGTCCTGACCCCCAATGTCCCCTGACCCCTCAATGTCCCCTGTGCCCCCAAAATGTCTCCTGACCTTCCCAATGTACCCTGACCCCCAAAGCCCCCTTGACCCCCTCGTGCCCCCCAAAGCCCCTGACCCCCAAAGCTCCTTGACCCCCCAAAGCCCCCTGACCCCCTCGTGCCCCCAAAGCCCCCTGACCCCTCCAAAGCCCCCTGACCCCCAAAGCCCCCTGACCCTCCAAAGCCCCCTGACCCCCCAAAGCCCCCTGACCCCTCCAAAGCCCCCTGACCCCTCCAAAGCTCCTTGACCCCCAAAGCCCCCTGACCCCTCGTGCCCCCAAAGCCCCCTGACCCCCCAAAGACCCCTGACCCCCCAAAGCTCCCTGACCCCCTCAGTGCCCCCAAAGCTCCCTGACCCCCAAAGCCCCTGACCCCTTCCAAAGCCCCTGACCCCCCAAAGACCCCTGACCCCCAAAGCCCCCTTGACTCCCTCGTGCCTCCCCAAAGCTCCCTGACCCCCCAAAGTCCCCTGACACCCCAATGTGTCCTGCCCCCATTGCTGCCCCCCAAACGTCTTCTGACCCCCCAAAGTCCCCTGACCCCCTGACCTCCCCAAAGCCCCTGACCCCCCAAAGCCCCCTGACCCTCCAATGCCCCCTGACCCCCAATGTGTCCTGCCCCCATTTCTGCCCCCAAATATCTCTTGACCCCCCAAAGCCCCCTGACACCGCCAAAGCCCCTGACCCCCAAAGCCCCCTGACCCTCCAAAGCCCCCTGACCCCCAAAAGCCCCCTGACCCCCCAATGTGTCCTGACCCCCAATGTGCCCTGCCCCCATTTCTGCCCCCCAAATATCTCTTGACCCCCCCAAAGCCCCCATACCCCTCAAAGCCCCCTGACCCCCTAAAGACTCCCTGACCCCCCAAAGCCCCTGACCCCCAAAGCCCCTGACCCCCAATGAGTCCTGGCCCCCAATGTGTCCCGCCCCCCATTGCTGCCCCTAAATATCTCCTGACCCCCAAAGCCCCCTGACATCCCCAAAGCTCCCTGACCCCCCAAAGACCCCTGACCCCCCAAAGCCCCCTGACGCCTCCAAAGCCCCTGACCCCCAAAGCCCTCTGACTCCCCAATGTGTCTGACCCCCAAATGTGTCCTGCCCCCAGATTGCTGCCCCCAAAGCCCCCCTGACCCCCAAAGCCCCCCCTGACCCCCCCAAAGCCCCCTGACCCCCCAAAGCCCCTGACCCCTGACGTTCCCCCTGACCCCCCCGTGCCCCCCCAGCCGAGCCGCTGGTGTGCCGGGTTCGGGAGCTGCAGCTGCAGCGCCGCGACTTCGACATCCTCAAGGTCATCGGCAGGGGAGCCTTCAGCGAGGTCAGGGGGGGCAAAGGGACCCGGGGGGGCACCCCCAGGGGGGGGACAACACCCCCCAGGGGGGGATAAACCCACCCCAGGGGGACAAACCCACCCCAGGGGGGACAAACCCACCTCAGGGGGGGACAACACCCCCAGGGGGGGAAAAACCCACCCCAGGGGGGAAGCAACACCCCCACGGGGGCACAAACCCATCTTGGGGTGACAAACCTGTCTTGGGGTGACAAACCCACCCCGGGGGGGGACAACACCCCCACGGGGGGGACAGCACCCCCCACGGGGGGACAAACCCACCCCAGGGGGGGACAAACCCACCCTAGGGGGGGACAACATCCCCACGGGAGGTACAAAACCACCTTGGGGTGACAAACCCATCTTGGGGTGACAAACCCACCCCGGGGGGGGACAACACCCCCACGGGGGGACAACCCACCCCCAGAGGTGACAACACCCCCACGGGGGCACAAACCCACCTTGGGGTGACACCCCCCCCCCAGAGGGTGACAATTTACCCCCCCCCGGGGTGACAAACCCCCCCCGAGGGTGACAAACCCATCTTGGGGTGACAAACCCAACCTGGGGTGACAAACCCCCCCCCCCGAGGGTGACAACCCCCACCCTGGGGTGACAAACCCACCCCGAGGGTGACAATTTCCCCCGAGGGTGACAATTTACCCCCCCCGAGGGTGACAATTTCCCCCCCGAGGGTGACAATCCCCACCCTGGGGTGACAACTCCCCTGAGGGTGACATTCCCTCCCCAGGGTGACAAACTCCCCCGAGGGTGACAATTTACCCCAGGGTGACAATTTTCCCCGAGGGTGACAACTTTTCCCCTCAGGGTGACAATTTACCCCCCCCCGGGGTGACAATTTACCCCCCCGAGGGTGACAATTTACCCTCCCGGGGTGACAATTTACCCCCCCGGGGTGAGCGCAGGTGGCCGTGGTGCGGCTGAAGGAGACGGGGCAGATCTTTGCCATGAAGATCATGAACAAGTGGGACATGCTGAGGCGTGGGGAGGTGAGGGGACACCCGGGAGGGGGGGGTGGGGACACTTTGGGGCACGTGGGGACACTTTGGGACACGTGGGGACACGGAGGGGTCGAGGCAGATCTTTGCCATGGAGATCATGGACAGGTGGGAGATTTGGGGACACCCGGGGGGTTTGGGAACACCCGGGGGGGTTTGGGGACACCCAGAGGGTCTGGGGACACCTGGGGGGGTGTGGGGACACTTTGGGACACGTGGGGACACTTTGGGACACACTGGGGACACTTTGGGACACGTGGGAACCTGGAGGGGTCGGGGCAGATCTTTGCCATGAAGATCATGGATAGGTGGGGATTTGGGACACCTGGGGAGTCTGAGGACACCCAGAGGGTCTGGGGACACCCAGGGTCTGGGGACACCTGGGGGTGTGGGACACTTTGGGACACGTGGGGACACTTTGGGACACGTGGGGACACGGAGGGGTCGGGGCAGATCTTTGCCATGAAGATCATGGATAGGTGGGAGGTGAGGGGACATCCGGGGGGTTTGGGGACACCCGGGGTTTGGGGACACCCAGAGGGTCTGGGGACACCTGAGGGGTGTGGGGACACTTTGGGACACATGGGGACACTTTGGGACACGTGGGAACCTGGAGGGGTCGGGGCAGATCTTTGCCATGAAGATCATGGACAAGTGAGGAGGTGAGGGGACAGCTGAGGGGTTTGGGGACACCCGGGGTTGTTGGGGAGACCTGGGGAGGGGTGGGGACACTTTGGGGCACGTGGGGACACGGAGGGGTCGGGCAGATCTTTGCCATGAAGATCATGGACAAGTGGGAGGTGAGGGGACAGCTGGGGGGTTTGGGGACATCTGGGGAGTTTGGGGACACCCGGAGGGTCTGGGGACACCCAGAGGGTCTGGGGACACCTGGGGGGGTGTGGGGACACTTTGGGACACGTGGGGACACTTTGGGACACGTGGGGACACGGAGGGGTCGGGGCAGATCTTTGCCATGAAGATCATGGACAATAGGGAGGTGAGGGGACACCCAGAGGATTTGGGGACAGCTGGGGGTTTGGGGACACCCGGGGGCTTTGGGGACACCTGGGGGGTGTGGGGACACTTTGGGGACACGTGGGGACACTTTGGGACACGTGGGAACCTGGAGGGGTCGGGGCAGATCTTTGCCATGAAGATCATGGATAGGTGGGGGATTTGGGGACACCCAGAGGATTTGGAGGACACACAGGGGTTTGGGGACATCCAGAGGGTCTGGGGACACCCGGGGGGGTGTGGGGACAGCAAAGGGGGCATAGGGACACGTGGGGACACTTTGGGACACGTGGGGACACGGAGGGGTCAGGGCAGATCTTTGCCATGAAGATCATGGACAGGTGGGGGATTTGGGGACATCCGGGGGGTTTGGGGACACCCGGGGGGGGGTTTGGGGACACCCAGAGGGTCTGGGGACACCTGGGGGTGTGGGGACACTTGTGGAGGGCACGTGTGGGACACTGGAGGCGTCGGGTAGAGGTCTTTGCCATGAAGATCATGGACAAGTGGGAGGTGAAGGGACAGCTGAGGGGTTTGGAGACACCCGGGGGGCTTTGGGGACACCCAGAGGGTCTGGGGACACCTGGGGGTGTGGGGACACCTTGGGACACACTGTGGGACACTTTGGGACACGTGGGAACACTGGAGGGGTCAGGGCAGATCTTTGCCATGAAGATCATGGATAGGTGGGGGATTTGGGGACACCCAGAGGATTTGGGGACACACAGGGGGTTTGGGGATATCCAGAGGGTCTGGGGACACCTGGGGGGGTGTGGGGACAGCAGAGGGGGCATAGGGACACGTGGGGACACTTTGGGGCACGTGGGGACACGGAGGGGTCGGGGCAGATCTTTGCCATGAAGATCATGGACAAGTGGGGAGGTGAGGGGACAGCTGAGGGGTTTGGGGACAGCTGGGGAGTTTGGGGACACCCAGAGGGTCTGGGGACACCTGGGGAGGGTGGAGACACATTGGGACACGTGGGGACACTTTGGGGCACGTGGGGACACAGAGGGGTCAGGGCAGATCTTTGCCGTGAAGATCATGGACAAGTGGGAGGTGAGGGGACAGCTAGGGGCTTTGGGAACACCTGGGGGGCTTTGGGGACACCCAGAGGGTCTGGGGACACCTGAGGGGGTGTGGGGACACTTTGGGACACGTGGGGGGACATGGGGACATGTGGGGACACGTGGGGACCTGTGGGGACACATGGGGACATCTGGGAGGGCATGGGGACATCTGGGGACACAGGGGGACACTTGGGGACACATATGGGCACGGGGGGTCCCAAGGGGTGGCAGAGGGGGTGTCCCGGTGCCCGGGGGGGTGACACCGCTGTCCCCGTGTCCCCTGCCACGTGTCCTGTTCCCGGCAGTGGCGGGAGGAGCTGGCACACGGGGGACATCGGGATGAGGGGACACGGGATGAGGGGACAGGGGTGACACAGGGGGGTGTCCCGGTGCCTGGGGAGGGTGACAGGGAGGTGACACCGCTGTCCCCTGGCAGGTGTCGTGTTTCCGGGAGGAGCGGGAGGTGCTGGCTCGGGGGGGACACAGAGGGGACAGGGGTGACACAGGGGGGTGTCCCGGTGCCTGGGGAGGGTGACAGGGAGGTGACCCCGCTGTCCCCTGGCAGGTGTCGTGTTTCCGGGAGGAGCGGGACGTGCTGGCGCGGGGCGATCGCCGCTGGATCACCCGCCTGCACTTCGCATTCCAGGACCCGCAGTGCCTGGTGAGGGGACACCCCCGCGACCTGGGGACACCCCCGCGACCTGGGGACACGCCTGAGCCCTGGGGACACCCCCCACACCCTGGGGACACCCCCGAGCCCTGGGGACACCCCTGCGACCTGGGGACACCCCCCGAGCCCTGGGGACACCCCTGAGCTCTGGGGACACCCCTGAGCCCTGGGGACACCCCCTGAGCCCTGGGGACATCCCTGCGACCTGGGGACACCCCCGCGACCTGGGGACACCCCTGCGACCTGGGGACATCCCCCTCGCGACCTGGGGACACCCCTGAGCCCTGGGGACATCCCTGAGCCCTGGGGACACCCCCCACACCCTGGGGACACCCCTGAGCCGTGGGGACACCCCCTGAGCCCTGGGGACATCCCTGAGCCCTGGGGACATCCCTGAGCCCTGGGGACACCCCCCACGACCTGGGGACACCCCCGAGCCCTGGGGACACCCCTGCGACCTGGGGACACCCCCCGTGACCTGGGGACACCTCCCGAGCCCTGGGGACATCCCTGCGACCTGGGGACACCCCCGCGACCTGGGGACACCCCCGCGACCTGGGGACACCCCCGCGACCTGGGGACACCCCTGCGACCTGGGGACACCCCTGAGCCCTGGGGACATCCTTTGAGCCCTGGGGACACCCCTCGAGCCCTGGGGACATCCCTGAGCCCTGGGGACACCCCCGCGACCTGGGGACACCCCCCGAGCCCTGGGGACACCCCCGCGACCTGGGGACGTCCCTGTGACCTGGGGACATCTCTGAGCCCTGGGGACACCCC